>NC_047529.1:52247778-52552466 GCF_012275295.1 Melopsittacus undulatus | reverse complement strand
AGAGAAAAGTATCTCCTCAGGCATATAAAACGGCTGCATTATAAATGCCAGTCTAAGGGGAACCAACTGCTTTACTAGATGACCAGTGATGCTTGTCACTTTTTTGCCAGTGGGTTGTGAATGCAGAGTGTACTGAAATATAACAGTGCCTCAATAACAAAATAACAGCATGTGGCATTGTGCAAACTCTGAGCTATCTTGCTTACCTTAGGGCATCCTTGGAGTCTGGTATAATACCAAAAGCCCTCCTCAGCTGTCATCTCCTGGGGCCTGTTCCAATTTCCGCCATAGTCCAGCCTGGGAAACATGAAAAAGTGCCAGAAAGGCATCCTAATCCTACATTTCACTGAACTGGGGTTCTTAAAAATATGAGTTTGGACAGAATTGAACTGCCATGTTTCTTCCTTGCTGAAAAAGATACATAATAAAATAATTATCTATCAGCATTTAGAGAAGTTTCAATCATAGACTGTACTTGAAAAAAAAACTAGTCGAAGATTCAAATTGGTGATGTACCTTTTTAAAGCACAGTGATATCAATGTTGAAAGCACATATTCACTCATGCACTCCCATGCAGTCACCCGATAGCAGGGCAGTGCCATAAAATTAAGTTATAATTATGCAAGCTTAATGATGGTGAAACAACAGTACTTTATGAGATAAACAGTCATGGTGTTTTATAAGGCAATGGGTTTGTTGCACATATTTGACTTAACGATAATTCCACAGGATGGAAATACTATTTCTGTAATATAGTGTGTGGAGGTATGTGGATCCCCTTACATGGGTTTAGTTCCTTAAATGAGATTCTCTCCTATCTATGTCCAGATTCTTCTGGGGACATATGAGTCAGTAAACTTATTCTTGTCTCACCTTTTAGCTTTCTAATGCTATCTCAGAGCTTTACTAATTGTGTTGAACCATTCCACCAGTACAGCAGGATTTAACTTTTTCAGTAAGGTATCTAGATCAGAATTGTATTCCAAAATAGCAGATAACAGAGACAGTGAAAATTATATCAATTATATGAATTAATAAAGCAGTCATATTTTCATTTTGTTCTATAAACGGTGGAAATATTGGACTGCTAGTGAGAAAAACAGATGAGAGCAGTGGAAGGTTCCGCTGTTATAAACAGAGAAACAATAAGAAGCCCTACATAATCTGTTATGATTAGGAACTGAAAATCAAAATTTAATACAGCAATGCATAAAGAAATTAATATGAATGTGTTCTGAGGAAGAAAATGCTTTTTACAAATGGATACTGATACACTTGACTTACTATTACTATGGGGACATTAATGATACAACAATGGGCTATCCCTTGAGAAAAAAAAAAACAGTTAAAGTCAGTGAGTAAAGGAGACCAGTCTGCTAGTTAAAAGTGTTAATGTAGATCTGAAAATGTTGCCGATAAAACAGAAATTGCACGTTTTTCTCCTGTTGCTTGAACCTTGAGACACTATTGTCTCCATATCCTTTGCTTTCTTCAAAGCAACCAGAATCTGAGAGTGATGCAGGAGATAAAGGCAAATACAGGTTAGAGTTAACTGTGTACTGCTGCCTTCACATTTTCACTTGCTTATAAAAGCAAGCCTGTGGCTAGTTTGCAGTGTGTTTGCTTGTGTTTTGGGAAGCCAGAGTCATAGACAGTTTTAGTAAATCTGATCTTTTATATTACCCTTTCATTTGTTTATTATAGGGTGGGGTTTTTTTCATTCTTTATCACCATTCTGTGTTTGCCACGTAAAAAAAAAAAAGCAACTCCTCATTTATCTCATTTTACATAATTGTGAAGAAGAAGTAGGCACCAATAACATAAAAAATGGCTATGTTTGGTTTTGTTGTACAAAAAGAATAAGTAAATTTAAAAGATACTTAAAATTGGTGTTTCTTTGTCTTGGTTCTTCATTCCTGGTCCTGCTTATTCACTTTAGAGTAATGAATGTTTCTTATAGTGCTTTTTATTGGACTGAATTTCAAACATAGTATCTCTTGCTGTTGTTGAGCATGTCAGCACACTCAGTTGTGATGTAAAATATATCCATCTACACAAAATTAAAAGTTAATAGTTGTTGGGGTAAATTGGGAGAAAATTGAAGAAAGCTTCTTCTGCACCCTGGTTAGGATAGTTTGTTTTGTTTTGGTTTGATAAAAAAAGATTTTTAATACTAAACAACCTTTTCACAACCTACCAATCATGACATGATGGATTCATTCATTTGCAGATTCTGGAACCAGCTGCTCCTATCTACTGCTGCTGCAATTAGAAAATCAGTCTGTTAAAATATAATGAATTTAATAAGTGTCATGCTTTCAGAGTTAGGTATTTATTCCCTTCTAATCATGGTAGGACCTATAACTAATATAAGGTTGTGTTTGTTGGTTGTTTTTTTTTTAAAGCTAAATAATAATAAATCAAAAGGATGCCTTGTATTACAAAGCAAGTCTTTTTCATGGATTTCAGTTGTTGTCTCTGGGAGAATCAAAACTGCTGGTGGGTATAGAGAGGCAAGGATAATCTCACCACCTTGCACACTGTTGCTAAATATAAATAGCAGTAACAGTCTTGTCTTGGCAGAAATATTCTTATTAAATAGACACAGTTGGTCAGTGGATGACCTTTTTGTTTAATGCAATAATTACATTGTTTTTACAGAGATGTGCCTTGTCGGATTCTTGTCTGAAGTACAGGAAAATCCCTAGGAAAATGCAATATACTCATTATTTTCTAATCTTCAAGTGCATCATAAATAAGGGTGAGAATTATTATCAAACTCTGCAGTAGAAATATCTTATGGAGGGATATCAAGCATTACTGAAGATATGAAAGGAAATCATTGGAAGAGTGTAGGAAAGAATCCAAACATCTCAACTTTGATTTCTGTTTCTTAATTACTGAGTCATATGAATTACTTAGTATGAGCTTTGTTGCTAATTTATAATGTATTACTTTTTCTTACAGCATTGACTGGCTAAACTACAAAAATAAACTGTTAGAAATGGGGAGCAAATTTGGCTGCTGATACATGTTTCATATATTGGGTAAACATCTGGTAATGCCATACTTTTTCTTCAGCAAAAATCCTTTCATTTCTATTCCTATTTTCCTATCTTAATTTTGTTCTTTTGTTTATCATCTGTTCTGAATAGTCTGTCCATTTCATCCTTCAAATAGTGGGTAAGAGCAGCCAAGATCAAGCCAAGATCAGGGAGGAAAAAGTTATATGCACAGCCCAAAGTAGCATTATTCCCTCTGTCACTGCATTGATATTGGCTGATGTTCTACTCATAGGGCAGATTCTCCAAGGGAAACTTTCAGAGCTTTAACAGACTTCAGGAGCATCCTGGCCACTTCTGCTCTGCAGCTGGTGTGCTATGCACGAAAAGGGAATTGCAATTTTCCTGGATGTATTCCACCCCTCCGCACCAACGGAAAAGCCTATGTCTCGATAACATAAAGCAGTAAGAAAAGGAAAGGAGTGAGACTGCATTCACTTCCTTGGAACGTATTACTTTAAACTTGCCCTCAGCAAAACTATGTCTATCAGAGGGCTGTCCAGAAAGCAGCTTTGTAAAAACACTTATGTCTGAACTACACACGGGGTTTTGGGTGTCTTAAAGGAGACTGAGTTCAGGTTTTGGTTTATACTGCTTCCTTCACTTCCTTCCCTTCCCATTGTAATTTCTGTCTTACCTCTTCACTACGTGAGTTTTAGTGTCAGGCTTCCTAGACAACAGTTCTCACTCAAATTTATCTCCTACCTAAAAGATTGTTTAGTGACTCCTCCCTAAACATTTTAAAGATCTTAAGATATGTGCATTTTGCCTCATCTAAGTGAGGAGAAATGGAAATGTCTAGCTTGTTTAGCAAGATAAATGCAGATAGGAAATGCTTGCGAGTTAATGCATGCATCTCATTCCAGAGCAATCTTCTAGTCAAAAAAGGAGCAAACCCTCTCATATTTTGCATCTTGATTTCCTGACCACATAATGTTATCTGCAATGTAGTTAACAGAGCATTAAATTTTGTGACCCAAAGATCTCTTTCCAGTCATAGAAGCATGATGTTTTGTCAGATGGGATTTATTTACAGACTGCAAGAAATTCCAAAAATTGAGCAATGTATTACCAATAGAGGAAGGACAGAAAGGATCAAGGAAGTGTGTCAAGCAAGATTGATAAGCATGTTATTGGTCTGACTGTGTGAATATGATAGCAAGAAAGACAAATTCATGCCTTCAGTCAAAAAAAGTGTAAAATGCTAGCTCTGGTTGCAATAGAAGCTTCTGAGGCTTCTTTTTTGAGCAACTCCTGATCTGTGGGAATGTTTCTCAAGAAATAAAAGACAGTGTTTTGAAATTTCAAAGTTCTGGTGTATTAAAGTCTTGTAAAAACAGCAATCAGGAGATAATACAGTTTTTGGCTGTTTTGAAACAGTATCTGTTGTTCAGCACCTTTAAAGCAAGCATTTTAGCTTCTCATGAGTTCTAGCCTCTATAAGAAATTTAATTCAGAAATCTTTTTTAATGCACTATTTAAACCCTTGCACTTGAGCTTTGTCCAATAAGTAACCCTAATTGCACTTGTCATCTTCTGTCCATGTTAATTTTACCTAGCTGTACAATTGTTGCCACTGTTTTAGGGCTCTGAGGTATGATCTCAGCTACTCCTCAGTCTAAGTTCTCCAGCGAAAATACCTGCTCCTTTCAAAATGCAGACAACTTCCATTCCAGAGATTAAAAACCAGTATATGACATAAGCTTCCTCATTTTTTCTTCCCTTATTCTTTAGTTTTTGAATGCAGAGAGAATATCTCTCAATCTGAGAGAAGGCTAAATAAAGGCAAAACCAAATTAGTAATAATAATGAGACATAAACAAAGACCTGGAATGAGTGTCAAGTAAGTCTTTTTACCAGATAGCTTGCAAGAAACTAAAGAAGGGAATAAGCAGAATGGGCGGTCTTTAGCTGGCAGAGGAAACCAGAGCTTTCCAGGAGAAATAGTTTTCCAGAGGGAAGATAATACATGTGCCTTAAGGGTCACTTCCAAATAAATTTAGGCGTCAGATAACACAATCAAGTTACATTTGGTATGACATACCAGAAAAATCAAGTTTAAGGAATGCCTCTCTTAAAGTATTCTATTTTCTCTAACACAAAGCTAAAATAAATTGAAATTCTTACAAGAAGGATCTTAAATGTTCCATGGTTTTATTTCCCTTCTTCCCAGCATCAGAGTAGTATATTTAATAGATTTTTTTTTCAATGCTTTCTAATTCTTTTCTTCATTTAAAGTCTATTTACTCCATAGATAATTTTTATTGGTTATCACAGCGAAATAACTATATTCCCAATGATATCTTGAGAACATTATGCTCAAATATCAGAGAGCTCCAGGCATAATAAGGACATTTTTTTTCCTGATATGCAACTATCCATCCTTATACAAATATAGCAATTTAAGGGGTGGAAGAGCATGATTGCTTCTTCAAATATTGGCATAATGTGCAGCTTTTTGAACTAATAGTGCAAATGTTTTTAATAATTTTGGTTTTGGTATAGTATCTGAACCTGCACTATGAGATGGAGACTAAGTGGTCTTATTTTGTAAAATAGGTTTGTGGAGAAAGATGAGAAACATGCACTTTCTGCTGCAAAGGAGTTATGCGCTGCATGGAGTACCACAAAGAGCTGATAATGGGTGTCACTTTCTCTATTCAATTATTTGAACTTTGTAAGTGTCTCTGTGGCTCTGCCTTGTCCTATTCATGTTTCTTGTAATGCAGAAACCTTGTCTAGGATGTTGCAGCTGTGACCAATCCATTTCCTGAGGCTAAAGAGTGAATGACAGTCAGAGTCAAGAGAAGTTCAGAAAATTTTTATTTCATTCCTCTTAACATTCTGGAGACATTGAGGAGAAAATGTGAATAGTTAATTAGAAGTGAATAACCAGACCTGTGTGTTTAATTAGTTTGGTTTGTGATTCATGTCTACTGTGTGCAAACAACTGAAGACTCATCTTGCAAGAGGTGAACTGGTATTTTAATAGTTAGACTTGTGAGAATCACAGAACAAAGGAATTCGACAGTTGAATTCCGTCTTGAATATCTTCCATTCCCCTCAAGAAGAAAGATGAGAGAAGTAAAGATTGGTCTGAATCTTTAAATTAACTCAGTCAAGCAGTTCTCAAGGGTGGTAACCTGGTTATCTCTGGACAGAGTCTTCTTACATGCCATGTATACTGAATTAATAAAACTATAGCCTGCTACTTCAGGAATGTTCCTGTGTCTGTACTTATTCCCTTCTGAGTCTGAATGTCAGTTATTACTTTTGGTTTCTTCAGCTTACTCAGAATAAAAACCTGTAAAATGAAGACTGCAGAAGGGAAATTTCACATTACAAAAGTTTCTACTGTTGATTTAATAAAACTAACTGGGTACAATATTTTAACTATTGAATTAGATTGGAAATATTACTAATAATCAGAGTGCTTTATTATGATCTCAGCATTTTGTTTCATACCTTGCTGGGGACAGAGAATGTCATGCTGCCAAAATCTATTGTCCACACCGTAACACAGAGGTCAGCTCTGCAGGTCTGATTAGAGCTGGTAAAAACGCCATTACCCTCAAAATCACCAGTCGTGTCCTCCAGGATTTTGTCATGAGAACTTGGACAACACATTCCACATTTTCTTAAAAGATATTTTCAAATCATATTTATAGTATTGTGCTTTATGCAGTTCCACATCCAAAAAAATCTGTATAGTCAAGGAAAAGGAAGAGAATTAATTCGATCACACATTTGTGGAATGTAAACCAAGGAATCACAAAGTAATGCTTAAGATACAGTACTAACCCCTAAGATTTCATGTCATGGATCTGTGCTTACAATTAATACTTATGCTGATGACATGTTGTATACATCCATTACAGATATTATAAAAGAAACTGCCTTAGTGCAACTTCAGCTGGGCCTAATCAAAATAGGTTTGATTAAAACCAAGGCAGCTCCTGTGGTTAAACCTCTGTGGTTTAAGACCAGGTTTTGTTGTTTTCGGGTTTTTTTTGATTTTTGGTGTGTTTTTTTCCTTTTTTTTCTGTGTGGTTGGTTGTTTTTTTTTGGTTTTTTTTTTTTTTTGTGGTCGTGAGTTTGTGTCTTTAACTATATTGACTTGTGCCTTGTTTCAGGTAAATAATTGATTCACAGAAGCTTAGACTCTCATGTATTAAGAGTTGTATCAGAGTGAATTTGGCTATAAAATATCACTTATTCTTAGAGGCACAAGTAGCAAATCACTGATTCAACAATTTCTGTGATAGTTTGTATTAGAATCAGCATTTCAGCAAAGTAAAAAGGTTTATTAAGAAAAAAGGGTGGTTTGGAGTTTATTTATTTGTTCATTTATTTTTTTGCCAACGTTAACCTGGGAGAGATGGTTGCTTTGTGTATTCACTCTCAGTTAATTCGTTGAAATACAGAGCTAAAGATGCTTTTTTGGAGCAGCTCATACTTTAACATATTGAAAATTTTCTGAAATGAGAGATTTTAAAAACGCAGCCTTTTTCAGGAGGCAGAGAGGGAAAGAATCTTGCCAAATATTCATTGTTTTAAAGAATTACTGAATGATTTATAAAGTATCATTCAAACTGATTTCATTGTTGATGCTGAGCAGATCACATCCTGAATTTATTGCAGATTGGGCTAGATTAATCTGCAGGCCTGCATTTCCCACCTACAAGCTTTGCTGATTCCATTCCATTCTCTCTTCTTTAATCTGTCTTCCCCCTCTTCTGTTGCCACTTTCCCCTTCCTCTTTCCCTTTCACTTTCACCTTCAAAACAAAGTAGATTAGTTTGATTTCATCCAAAGAGGTAATGGAAGTCCTATTTTTCTTTCTAAAGATTCCTTCTAAAAACAGGGCAGTGCTTGAAGTTCCTTTGGGTTTAATCAAAGGTCTTACACTTGCTGGAGCAGGAGATGAAGAAAGTATGTAAGTTCAGTTCAGTGAACTATTGAGAAATAGTTTGCAGTTTTCAGGAGCAACAAAGATTTAGTGTGGATAGATCCTGAGATGAAGCTTTGAGTTATCATATGGCGTATCACTCATTAGTGTTTAAGCCTCAAAGGCTTTGAAACAGTTTCCATTTCATAGAAGATAAAGAATATATTGTATACTTGCACCCCTTTAGCTTTCTTTGTATGTTCAATCCTGTTTTCTTTTCTCTGTTTTAAAACAATACCTTTAGAAAGCTTCTCTCTCACTCTGTCACTTTATGCTGTGTGAAATGAGATCCTATTTCCCCCTAAAAATCCTTTTCAACTTTCATAAGGAAAAATGTTGAAATTTAAGATCTGTGAAAAGGTTTTCAACATTTTCATATGAATACAAAGAATTTTCATCCTCATAAAAAAAGTATTCTTCTTCCCATCTGTCAAAGTGCATAAACGTGCTTTCCAGAAAGCATATACTTGATGGTAGTCACCAGAAAACTAGTAACAAACTATGTGTGTCTTTTTATAGCAGTAACTGTACAGTTGTTTGCTAGAGTTGACTAGCATGACATTTCATTTGCACTTATAATCTGGACATGCCTAGCAAAACTTAATAAAGTTTACACATTTAATGTTACTGCAGATATTTTAATTTTGATACCTTGACACATACAGATTTTCTTCTCTCTTGTTTGTAATGTTGGAAGCTTAGAGAAATCTTGAAAAATTATCATATTTGAAGTGTTTAAGTAATGTGAGGACACTACAATGCATTTGTATTGTTAAAAAAACTTGTTTTTCTGTTGTTTTTTTTTTCTTTTTTGGTGGGCTTTGTGATTTTGGGGTTTTGCTTGGGTTTTTTTGGTTTTTTTTGTTTAGTGTTTTGGTTTTGTTTTTTTCACAGTGTTGTGCTGTACCCTAAATGTCATCCTGAAGTAAGAAAGTAGGAATGGTCGTTTAACCCACTCTGTGTTCCCATGCAAACAACTGTATTCTGGTCTAAAGGCACACATACCTTCAATAAGTGTGTCACCAGAAGAAGGCAGAGAGTAGGAGCATGGGCCACTTGCCAGCCCATGATCTGGGTCTCTTGTTCCTGCCCTTCTGTTTACAAACAGAGGCAGCCAGACCCCTGAATTGCTGCATGCTCAAAAGGCTGATTAAACATTCCCGTTCTTCCTTGTGCTCCTTTTTTTTCACCTATTTATGCTATTCAGTCAAAACAAGTATTTGCACAGAAGTTTTGGCAGATACAGATATCCAAATCTTTAACCCCAGCCTCAAAACCTGGAAGGAGAGAGGGAGATGTTGACACACAGAGAGGTGTCGGAGCCACAGTGCTCCTTAGGAGAACTGCTGGGCTATTTCCAGACTTCTCTTTGTTTAAGACTATGTCTGCATTTGAAATCTAGCTAATGTGAAGAGAATTCATAAACCGATACCACACAGTGCTTCCCTTGTTAAGGGTTAATTATTATGTGTCTTTCCTTGTACCATATGATGGACTTTTGTTTTCTCTAAAATGCTTCTTCTTTCAAGAGCTCTGCTGGTGAGAAATATAACTAGACCCAGCTATTGAAAATTTGTGTTTATTTTTAATATTTCTTTTAAAAAACTTATGGTAATTTATTTTTTCTTTTCTGTACTTCCTGTACTAAGAAGAAAGGTTTTCTTGCTCTACTTAATTGCTATACTTAATTTACAATTAAGTATGACTATGGATGCATATACTCCTCAAATGACAAAAGTTTAAATCACTTGTTGCTGCAGGATCAATGCCAAGCATCTGCAAGTAAAACTGGGTTTATGAAGCCAAAGCTGCCTTAAACATGTTTAGTTTCATGATAATCCTAGCCTAGATATGGTACAGATAGAACCAAGAAAGAGCAAAGTCTACTAGGTTTATACTTATTTAAGCATTTACATTCGATCTCTTGAGTTTTGCCTAAAATTTTTCATGCTGATGGGATTTCTGGGGTTTTGCATAGTAGTTTGTGGAAGAAGAAGCTGGACTTCTGAAATTAAATATTAATCTTTTGTACTAAACGAAAAATGAAAGGGTGGAATGTTTTTTTCATGACTTACTTATGTAGGCATATTGATTTGAACTACATTTGCAGCAAAGTAACCAAGAATAGTAAGTGGAGATTTTGGCAAAGAAATAATGATTATTGATTTAGTTTTGATCTGTTGTAATCATAAACCTTTGAATGATACACATTTTGCATGCACCTTTTATGGAGATCTGCCTTACTGAAGGTTATGTAGATGTTCACAAACATGGAACTGTTACAAGTCCAGAGGAGGGCCACGAGGACGGTCAGGGGACTGGAGCACCTCCCATATGAAGACAGGCTGAGAAAGTTGGGGCTGTTCAGCCTGGAGAAGAGAAGGCTGCATGGAGATCTCATAACAGCCTTCCAGTATTTGAAGGGGGCCTACAGGGATGCTTGGGGGGGACTATTCGTTAGGGACTGTAGTGATAGGACAAGGGGTAATGGGTTGAAACTTAAACAGCAGAGGTTTAGATTGGATATAAGGAAGAAATTCTTTACTGTTAAGGTGGTGAGGTACTGGAATGGGTTGCCCAGCGAGGTTGTGAATGCTCCATCCCTGGCAGTGTTCAAAGCCAGGTTGGAGGAAGCCTTGGGTGATATGGTTTAGTGTGAGGTGTCCCTGCCCATGGCAGGGAGGTTGGAATTAGATGATCTTAAGGACCTTTCCAGCCCTAACTATTCTATGATTCTATGATTCATGTTCAAATCTGGCAAACAGAGGATAATGGAAAATTTTAAATACTGCACACATATTACCATGCCCTTTATATTGTTTGTGTAATATTAAACTCACTTTAGGAACTACTGGAAACAATCATTACTGTAATTAAAATAGTTATTCGTTTCTATTGCCATTACTTTGCACTACTGGTAGTATCACTGCCTAGATATACCACTGACATTATTGATTATTAATGGTAGAATAAGAAAGGGATTTCTGCCAGTACATTATAAATATGCAGAGAAATGGAATACGAGTGCTCGTAGCATACTTGTGGTACATAGTATTGGAAGGCATGCCCTTATTGGAAGTAGCTCTAAATGATTCTTTATGCCTTTTGGCATCTTAATATTTTTCTAGATAATTTTATGCTTTTTCTGCTTGTGACCCATCTTTTCCTGGCTTACTGCTCAAAAAATCTTTACTCCAAAACTCATGATAAGATGAGTTACATTGAACATTATTCATGATGTCACAAATAAACTTTATGATATTTCTGCAGAACTGAGTCCTGCTAACCAAGATGGAAATAGAGGTAGCCTATCTTGTTTCATACAGCTATTTCTGATAAAGGAAGAGAATGACAGGGAGTGATGTACAAAGCAAGGGAAAGTAGATATAATTCTGTTATTTTTTTGCTATAAATGTGCTTTATTAAATCCATGGAATCACAGAATCGGTCACCTTATTTTTTGAAAGTATACTTAAAATTATGTCTTATCTCCAGGACCATATAAAACTTTTCTACCAAACTAGCTGAAAGACTGCCATTATCAGGGGGTTTTTTGAATTTTTTTTCTCTTTCTTTTAGAATGAAGTTGAAAGGCTCCCATCAGACTTCAGACTGACTGCATTAGTCATTAGATACATATATAAAAATGGGTTCTCTAACCCCAAAAGCTTTTACTTTTAGTAACAGTGGCATGCTTTGCCAAGGACAAGGTGAAATGCTAATGTCCTGTTTACCACTCACTCCAGCATAATGCATGGTGAAGGAGAAAAATGTCCTTACTCTGAAAGACAGCCTCATGATTCTCATTTCTGACACTTCCGGAGTAATTAGGGCATGCTCATTTATTATGCCAATTTACAGTGGTTCTATCTGGAAAACAATACAGATTCTTTAAATTTCTTTCCACCATTTTAGGTGAAAATCTTTATCTTCTGGTTCAACACACATTTCCCGTGTCCTCTTTCTTAAACCTATGTCACACAGACTTTTTTCTCTTTTTTTCCCACTAGATGTGACAGAGAAAACATTGCATAGATGAGGAAAAGCAGTAAAACATTAGTTGAGTATCTGCAGGTTTATTTGAGGTGGAATAAATGTATGTGTTATGTGCAATTTCTGGCACTTGGAAAGGTTTAATCCAGCACATTTTTTGTGACCTAGATTAGTTAAAATATCACTTCTCTGGAAGACTGATGAAATAGACATTTAACCAGACTTCAGTTTAATAACCTTACAGTAAAAACCAGCAAAATAAGTCATTATACTAGTCATTTCTTATCATTGCGGGGCTTGTTAAAGAAACAGTTCTAATATTAGAAATAGTTCTAATATTAAAATGGTAGAAAAAAGTGTTCTCATGATAATGAAAACTGCTGCAAACACATATATTGCAAAGGAATGAATGGTCTTGCTTTTGGTTTGGTTTGGGATTTTTCTTGGAAGGGGTTAAAACCAAATAAATTAAAATGTAAATAAAACAAATAAGTGATTGCTAGAAATTTTTGTCAATTTATTTGTAACTATGCTACTAATTCCTAGATTTTAAAGATGTATTATTCATTACATATATATTATATATTCCAAGTTATATTATTTAGACAATAATATAATATATATTAGAATAGATATTAATTGCTATATGACTATCTTTTGTGGTGCTGATTTATTTTAGTATTATGAATCATTTGACTTATATTAGTGTGAAGTTTTCTTTTCAGATAATACCTTTGTGTTTCAGTGTGTATATATGTAACAGATGTGTGCAAAACACATTGGGGTACTGAGGTATATGTTATATTACTGTTTGGTGGGGTATTTTTTAATTTTATTCATATTTTAATGAAGGCAGAAGGATCTTATGTGTAACATCAGAACATGTGAACCTACATTTTGGTCTGAATTAGTCATTCAAGGAAGTTCTAGAACAGTGAGCTTAGCTTTTTTCACTGTACAGAAAAAGAAACAATTTACAGATATAATACATAAATAGTAATTACTCACAGCATTCCCTGGCACTCTACTGATTTGTGCCAACTAAAAACCAAACAAACTTCATATCCTCACAGCAAAGGTCTATTAAAAAAAAAAAAAAAAAAAGAAAGCTGAAAAAATATCCCTGAAGTTCTTACTTCAAAATTAAAATGGTGACAGCCACTTTTTCTTCTGCCTCAGAAACTCTCTTCTTTCAAGCGGCCGGACCTGAAGAGCAAGATTCATATTTGCTGAATAGAGAGAGTTGTAATGACTGTAACTATGGGAATGTAGTTCATACACAGCTGTGATACAGAAGTGTCAGGACATCTCACCCACCCACTTGCTGATTCCTGAGATACTCCAGCTCCTTATGCTCATTGTCCACTCATCCTTTCCTCTAGAGAATAATTGTCACAGGCAGTACTAGTAGTTGTTAAACGTGACATAAGTTTTCTCTGCAATGCAGAACTTGTGGTGATTTTACTATGTAAAAGGAAATAGCAAGAATAAGTGGGTGTAATTAATAGGCAAACCCCGGGCATTCAATATTCAGCATTGTGTAAGCTAAAATCATACAAGCAGTAAATGTTAGAATGACATTTCTGAGACAACTTCCTTTGCGTGGCAGGAGCATTTTCTCCTTGAGCTGTGTCTCAGTCCTAGATATGCGGTGGAGAGAACTGTTCGGAAAAGATATGCAGCTAGCTCACGATCTTGTTTTCCTGCATTTTGGTAGCACATATCACTAGATTGATGTTTACACTTGAACAGACTCAGTCTATCAGGAATAGCACTGTGAATTGAATGCCTTGAATTCTCCTCTCACCTTGTTTTACAAGGGGATATCACCATTCCCAGATTTAAGAATGGGGAAAGGATATATAAAATAAATTAAATATTGTTAAATGCAGTCTGAAATACCTTTTTGTTAGGCTTTTGTTCAGTATTTTGTTTTGCTTTGTTTTATCTCACACCCCCTAAGTTTTCTGACTTTTGTGGCAAGCTTGGCCAACTGAGACTGGAATTGTGCAGTAGATTTTGATCAAAAAACTGCTTTTGTGGACTCATCTGGGATAATACATAGGTGTAGGTTCAGTCACATATGCTTTCTAGATAAGGGCTTAAGCCTAGTATTAATCTTTTACAGTTTAGCACCTAACCAGAAGTCTGTATGCTAATGATAAAGGGTTGTAGGTTTTTTTTTTAATTCTTGTAAATCCAACAGCAAGACACAGATGTTACATCAGAAGATATCTTTCCTCTAAGGAGTCTTGAACCTAAAATTACATGATGATTATGAATTTGGTTTTTCTGGTCCTGAGTCAATAAGGTTCTTAGAGTGAGGCATCCAGACACCTTCCAGACACTGGTGCAGATGCTAATAATGCTTGAGATATTTCAGTTCCTCAAGCTAATTTTAGATGGAGGTCTGTAACATCTAAGATGACTGCATCTCTCTTAGTACTGAATTTTTTTGCTTCCTGTATTTTTTTTAAATAACAAACTTCAAACATAATGTTTCACAAAACATTTTAAGAAATGTTAATAAACAATATATATTTAAAGTGTAATTATGACTATGAAAATACAAATCATTAAATGAGAGCCTATTTAATATACATTGATGCTTGCTATGGTAGCACCTGGTTACTATAAAACGCAGGCTTGCTTTCATGTGGGCATATTACAATTTTTTTTTTTTTTGTTATGGAAACAGTGCAGGGATTTACTGAATTATCAGCATCACTTCGGTGGGTTTTGTTTGTTAATTTGTTTTGTGATATTTATTTTTGGTGTGTTAATGATACTTATTTTTGGTGTGTTAAAAGATGATAATTATCCCAGCAAATTCAGTTCACTATTTCTCTCAAATAAAGGAACATTAAAATTAAAAGTTACAGTGTTTTCCCTAGAACATCTCTGTGTAATCAGAGATGTGTATCTAGCTCAAGAAAGAGTAGTATCTCGTGGTACAAAGATTCATTAATCAGCAAAAATCAATGCCCTGGCAATATAGAAGTCCAACAGCATTTATAAATATGCTGCCACTGCCTCAATAAAGGTGTGATAATTATAGGATCATCAGTTTAACACTTTTTTGTTTCTTTTATGTCATTAACGCACAAGCCATTTGTAGTATTGATTGCTTCTGGTGAGCAGAATTATTTAGCTGGTAAGCAGTTAAAACAAAGGAAGTGTATTAGCTTCTATTCACAGCTGATGTTCTAATGAATCAGGCCAGAAAAGAAATAAACTAAAGAACAAAAAAAGTGCCAGGTGATACATACTGAATGAAAACCTATAGCAAAACCTTCATTGTACAGAGAGTTCGAGTTAAAAGGTTATATCCTGGCATGCATAGGTGAGGTTGTTGTTCACCTCAGGGCTGAGAAAGAACGCAAATAGTAGAATAAACTTAGAAAGTTAAAAAGAAAGATGGAAACACCAAGTCAGCAAATAGAAGTATGTGTTTAAGAAATAACTTTACAGGCTGAATTAAATAAACCATTTTTAAGGCTGGCAATTTCACAGAATCACAGAATCCCGAGGGTTGGAAGGGACCTCAAAAGATCATCTAGTCCAACCCCCTGCAAGAGCAGGGGAACCTAGAGTACATCACACAGGAACTTGTCCAGGTGGGCCTTGAATATCTCCAACGTAGGAGACTCCACAACCCCCCTGGGCAACCTGTTCCAGTGCTCTGTCACTCTTACAGTAAAGAAGTTCTTCCTGATGTTAACGTGGAACCTCCTATGCTCCAGTTTACACCCATTGCACCTCGTCCTACCACTGGATATCACTGAAAAAAGCCTAGCTCCATCATCCTGACACCCACCCTTTACATATTTGTAAACACTGATGAGGTCACGCCTCAGTCTCCTCCAAGCTAAAGAGACCCAGCTCCCTCAGCCTCTCCTCGTAAGGGAGGTGTTCCACTCCCTTAATCATCTTTGTGGCTCTGTGCTGGACTCTTTCAAGCAATTCCCTGTCCTTCTTGAACTGAGGGGCCCAGAACTGGACACAATATTCCAGATGCAGCCTCACCAAGGCAGAGTAGAGGGGGAGGAGAACCTCTCTTGTCCTACTAACCACACCCTTTCTAATGCACCCTAGGATGCCATTTGCCTTCTTGGCCACAAGGGCACATTGCTGGCTCATGAATTACCCTGGAAAAAAACAAATCTTTTTAGATTTTTTTTTAAAAAAGTGAAAAAAATACATTTAAGTTTTATTTAGGAGAAAACGTGCATTTAAATACTATGACAAAAGAAAAGAAGAAAAAGAATGAGGACAGAAATTAATTCATTAAGATCTCTCTTTTTTATTTTTTTTGTTTCTTCCTTCCTTCTTTACTTTCTTTCTTCCTTCTTTCCTTCCTTCCTGCCTGCCTACCTTCTTTCCTCTGTGATTTAACACAAGGCTGTATGATTCCAGTGATTAGAAGACATAATATCTCTCAAGTGGTACACACCACCTACCTTCCAGTCCCTTGACGGATACGTGCTAGTAGTATAGATGCTATCTGTGCCTAGATTATAGGTCATTATTCCAAAACTGCAACAAATAGTGGAGAGTGCCATGTCCTATTTATTATTTTAAAGCAAATGTATCCCTTGCAATTAAAATGATAAAAGATTTTTATAGGATGGAATAAAGAAACCAGTTTGGACAATCTGTCTTCAAACATACTTCTCTCTCAAACCACTCAACACCACCAGTAAATACATGCCTCTTTTACTTATGTATCATTTAATCCTCTTCATCTGCCGTGGGCAAACACCACAGAGAAAAGTCCTCTGTGGTAACTTTCTGTAATAAGTAAAAGTTTAAGTTAGGTAAGTGTCAGTTAAGTTGCAGTTAAGAGTTTTTCTGTAGTAATATTAGAGGTGACCTAGAAGTGTAATTTCCTGATAATGCTTTAAACTATATGTACAGTATGTGGGTCATCTCATACCTATCTTTCTAGTGGCTTGTAAAGCCTCCCGTACAATGCCTCTATTTTGCTATTTGTAAGAAGTTTGTCTTTTCCATGCTCTTTTTTTTCTTCTACAGTAGAGACACTTAAAATCTTTGTTCCCATTTCATATAGCAAATTCTGTCAAATATAAGTTTCATTAAGTTCTACCATTTTGTTATTCAATCTCCACAACTTTATTTATCAAACACCTTGAGTACCTTTAAATGCATGAAGATTAATATACATGCTAGTTGAGTCACTGCTAGAAATACTTTCTTTTTACTTTCTAATAGAGAAAAAAAAAGAGAAGGTAGAATGAAGACAGGAAGTCTATTAAGAAGAAAATTCAGGTCAATCTCATCAGGCATTCTTGGCAAAAAATAGGATAATGGATATATAGAAGGAAGGCTGAACTTTCTTCTCTCGTCAGCTTTATTCTGGAAAGATTCAACTTCCATTCAGAAAAGACTGTGGCTCTATCCAGCAAAAGTTGGTGCAGGCTGGGGAACATTTCTGAATACCAAATTCATAAATTTGCTTCTTTTACCTAATGATTCTCTTCCAAAGTGATTCCTGGCAAGAGAGTTTGCTGTGGAGACAAAAGAAAGAAGGGAGATTTACTCTCAGTCCCAGAACAACTGGGGCAAAGGGTGCTGTTTAAACAAAAATAGCATTCCTGCAAAACTGCCTCTATCTGGAAAGCCGGTGACAATCTGGAAATCTGTATGGAGCAAATGGTAGTATTGTTGATCCACTTTTCAGTCTGCTGGTTAGTAGCCTAATTAAGAGGGTAGTGTGTTCCATTTGCTACAACCCAAGTGTTACAGTGCCGTGTTATACAGTGCCAGTGATTAGACAGCTTAAAAATAATACCGCTGTTTGAGATTTTTTTTAAGAAACCTTTAAGTGCTCCTGTAGCTAATTTATTTTTATTTGTATTTTCTGCCTTTGAGCTTTATTCTTTTAGGCATACCATTAAAAATTAGTCACCTGTTAATGTGCTGAAGGCTTTAGGTACCTAGATTATTCTTTGAAAAGAACTGAAGAACACCTGCAATGTCTTAAGGTAATAACTGTCAAACTGTCAGAGGCAAAAGTAACAAGCAAAAATACCTGCAACAAAAGAAAGAAGACAGCCGTTGGAAAGGGAAGCAAAATATATTTATAAAGCAGGTTGTAAAAGTGGCTAATGCTAAACATGTGATGTGTATGCCAATAGAATGAGTCAGATGTGCTTCAAGTGAAATACTGTATTTTGAGCTGCCTAATGTCACCAGCGCCTGCAGGGACAGTTTGCTAACTCCCCATGAACACACAGCCAGCTCTTCAAAGTAATTTCCATTATGCAACGGCAGAGCTTTAAAGACATCCTCCCTTATTGATCTTGGTTTTGCATGATTCAACTTGTTAAGAACAAGATAAAGTTCCTCTGATAAACATTGATGTTCTATAGGTAAGAAGAATGCCTTTAGTCTAACATTTTTATTGTCATTGTTTGTATCTATGCAGACAGCTTAACCTGCTCCCAGACTCTGGTAAGTCATTAAAATGGCTTTTTTTTTTTTTCCCCAACAGTTAAACTTCCTTTAAACTCTAGCCAACTGCTTGCACTCCTGACCTTCCGGAGGTACTGAGACAGTAGTCAAGACCAGTCGTGGCACTTCACTTGCTGTTATACAGTCAGGGCTGGGCCAGAATTCTGCTAGATTTTGCTTTCTTCGTGTTAACGTCAATGAGATAGATGCAGGCACCTGATTTTTCAGAAAAAGAAATACTGATTGCAATAAAACACATCCTTTCTCTTTTCCTTGTTGTGCCATATTCCCTGAGCTATGGGCTAATACAAAAACTAAAGGACAGGAGCAAATAGGATAATTTCATCCTAATTGAATCCATCCTTTGCAAAAATGCTGTAGATTTGGATTTTCTTTCTCAATTTGTGTTTTTTTTTTCAGAAGGAGCTGGGGGACTGAGACCTAGCTGGTTATTAAATATATACATTAAATATAATACATATAAGATATATTCTAAGTATTTTAAAATGCCATATCGGCGATCTCCTTTTTCTTTTTTAATTCTTTTGCCAGCAGCTTACCACAGAGTTGAAAAAGGGAGAAGTACACACTAAACACTAGAGTGTGTGATCTGGAAGGACTGTCTGTGCAGTAAAATGTAGGATTTAAGCACAATTTTGGGTGATGCTGTTACTTCAGTCCAAGCTTAGTCACTTAAGACATACATAGCTGTTGTGCTGTAGGTCAGCTGGCTAGCTGTTTGTATGTTGAAGCTCACAAACATGTATTAGTCACAATCCTAATTTATCATGTATATTTATGTATCATTTATGTGTGTTTCAGAGAATACAGTCTTGTGGAAATTAATTGCAGTAACTCAAAAGCCTGTTTGTACCTAGGGGATGAGTGTGTTTTCTAAGGATCTTGGAGAAAAGTTAATGACTGCAGCAGGAAGGTGGGTAGGTGGCACACTCCATCTGCCGAACTTTGCTGTGTGTCATGCATCGACACAGTTTTTAAGCTCTGAGTAAACCAGACTCCTTAAAATGCCTTGTTTACCTCTTGAAGAGTGACAGATGTGTCCAAGGTCTCTCAGAGGGAAGACACCCGCCTCTCTAGATGGGTTCCTGAGCTGTACCAAATAGGATGTTTTTCTGGATACTTTTTGGTACAGCCCCTTTCCTTGATTGATTTCTTCTTGAAAGAGTTTTTCATTAGGCATCTACTGCATAGACTCAAGAGTTAGCGAGACTAGTTCCCAGCTATGTGTAATTGATACAAATACTAGAAATTAGCATCTCTATAATTCTATCACAAAAAACAAATAATAGACTAACCATTTAAAACTAAACAATTTTAATAAAATACTAAAATTACCCAAACCCAATGAAAGACGTAGTGTGGAAAAACAGTTCTACCAGTCAAGTGATGCAGGTTCCATCTCAGGGCACACCTGGTGCAACAAAATCAGACTTAAAGGCCCACTTAAGACATGCCTTCCATAAGATTTGAATGATCTCTTTCTCTAGGATCTCTTTCTCCATTAACTGAAAGGACTTTAGAAGGCTAGACTTGTATTTTAGTAACTCAGGTGCAAAATTAGATGGGGTCAGTCCAGGCAGGTATTGCATACTTGGGAAAGTGTGAAATTTGTATTCAGATAAGAAAAATTAATGTATTGATAAATTGTACACTACATTAAACATTGAAATATATGCAGCCACTATACAGTAAATGCTCTTTAATAAGGATATGCCTGTTGGGTGCTTCACTCCCAAAATATTTGCAGTCATGTCTTTTTGAAGCTATCTATTCTATTTAATCTGCACATAAACCACAGGTATGAAGCTCTGATTAGTTTCCTGTGGGATATAGATGTTATTATAAAAGTGCCATGAGTCTTTATGTTATCTGACTTTATATGCGTATTTTATAAACCTTTAATTTAGTTTGGATTAGAAAATTACCAGGTTAAAAAAAGAAAAGCCCTTCAAGTAGAAATTTAAAATAAGACATGCCCTTATCATTCCCAGTTTTATTTTATGACTACTTCAACCACTGTTGGCTAATCAGAACAAAGGGGGATTTTTTTTTCCACTTTTTTATTATCCCAGAGCATGTGTGCAGTACAGCTTTTATTAATTAACCTCTTGACTATTCCACTTTTCAGTGGGCTCACGTAAAAAGCTACAGAAACTTATATCTAGGTAATGAGTAGACATAGTATTTTTGTCATTGAATGATCATTAGAGGAGTTTCTAAGTAGTTTAGCATAGCTATTTTCTAAGGCAGGGGTTTTACATGCACATTTAAGGGAGCGTAATGAACATTCAGTATATTTATTGTCATAAGAAATTCTAGTAGCTTTTTTTTTTAATACAGTAAGCAGTGCTGAGACCATATTCATTAAGTAAGCTATAGATGTCCATGATTCTGACATATGTTCATAGAATTTTATAGAATGGTTAAGATTGGAAAGGACCTTAAGATCATCTATTTCCAACCCCCTTGCCATAGGCAGGAATGCCTCACACTAGACCACGTTGCCCAGGGCTCTGTCCAGTCTGGCCTTGAGCACTGCCAGGGATGGAGCATTTGCCACTTCTTTGGGCAGCCACCACCATTAAACAGGCACTTTGGGTGCCTCACCACCCTTACAGTAAAGAACTTCTTCATTATATCTAATCTAAACTTCCCCTGTTTAAATTTGAACCTGTTACCCCGTTTCCTGTCACTACAGTCATTAGAGAATAGTCCCACCTCAGCACCCAGGTAAGACCTCTTCAGATACTGGAAGGCTGCTATGAGGTCTCCATGCAGCCTTCTCCAGGCTGAACAGCCCCAACTTTATCAGCCTGTTTTCATGCAGGAGGTGCTCCAGTCCCCTGATCATCCTCGTGGCCCTCCTCTGGACTTGCTTCAAGAGCTCCATGTCCTTCTTATGTTGGGGACACCAGACTTGTACACAATATTCCAAGTGAGGTCTCACGAGAGCAGAGTAGAGGAGCAGGATCACCTCCTTTGACCTGCTGGTCACACTCCTTTTGAGGCAGCCCAGCACACTGTCGGCTTTCTGGGCTGTGAGCGCACACTGCTGGCTCATGTTCATTTTCTCATCGACCATCACCCCCAAGTCCTTCTCTGCAGGGCTGCTCTGAATTTTTTCTCTGTTCAACCTGTAGCTGTGCCTGGGATTGCCCTGATCCAGATGTAGGACCTTGCACTTGGCATGGTTAAACTTCATAAGGTTGGCATCAGCCCACCTCACAAGTGTGTCAAGGTCCCTCTAGATGGCATTCCTTCCCTCCAGCCTATCAACTGAACCACACAGCTTGTTGTCATCGGCAAACTTGCTGAGGGCACACTCAATCCCAATCTCCATGTCGCCAACAAAGATGTTAAACAAGACCGGTCCCAACATCAGTCCCTGAGGAACACTACTCGTTACTGGTCTCTAGGTAGACACTGAGCCATTGACCACAACTCTTTTCATGCAGCCATCCAGGCAGTTCTTTTTCACCGAGTGGTCCATCCATCAGATTGGACGATAGTCAAGGATGAATTCTCCATCCCTGGCAGTGTTCAAGGCCAGGTTGACATGGTTTAGTGTGGGGTCTCCCTTCCCATAGCAGGGGGCTGGAACTACATGATCTTAAGGACCTTTCCAACCCAAATCATTCTATGACTCTATGACTCCATGACTCCATGTCATGTAGGTCAGGGTCGATCACTTTGTACAAGTCCAGATAGATGACATCAACTGCTTTGCCCCTTTCCATCAGTTCTGTAGCCCCTTCATAGAAGGCCACCAAATTGGTTAGGCATGATTTCCCCCTAGTGAAGCCATGTCGGCTGTCGCCAACCACCTTGTTGTTTGTCATGTGCCTTAGCATGATTTCCAGTACAATCTTCTCCCAAGATTTTGCCAAGCACAGAGGTGAGACTGACTGGTCTGTAGTTCCCTGGGTTCTCCGTTTTCAAAATGAGGTTTATACATCCGTTTTTTCCAGTCATTGGGAACTTCACCTGACTGCCTTCATTTTTCATCTTAATATGTGTATTATAATACCTTCATGAGAATAAATAATTACACTGGAGCTTTTTCAAATGAACAAGGCAGTAGACTGCTATTCATAGGATATAGTCCTGTTTGTTTCTATTTACATACTGTGCAACCTTGCACATTTAGGTGTTTAACACACTATTGGTCTAAATGATGTGGTTTAGATTGGTTAATCTAAATATGAACCGTATTGTATACTGTGCTCAGTATTTTGAGTTGCTCTACTGGTGATATGCCTTGGAATCACTAAATTTAGGTCTTTGGATACTGGTGGTGAATACAGCTTTTGTGCTATATATATGTGTAGGTAGCAATAATTTCTACTGTAGATTTGGGGCCTCTCATAGAGAAATAGTAATTGAAATGGTAATTTAAAAAAAATACAGTATAATGCTATGTTTGTGACTAAAGTTTAATTTCTCCTGTGACATTCCAGTTTTACTGTACTTTTGCTGTATCCTTTTACAATCTTGAAGGACTCATGAGATGCGTAGATATTTTTCCATACTTTTATTTAACAGTACAGTATGTGTTGCATACAGTCTGAAAGAGTGACTGACCCTGCACTCCTCCAGTACCTTAACTATGAGTGGGATAAATGAGAATTAGATCTAAACTTCATCATTTAGGATAACTAGAACCATATTAAAGCATTCAATTCTGCTTCTGCAAGTTTTCTTGTTTTTCCAATATGCTGAATAATTTTGCAATAAAAAAGAACCAGCCTTGTATATTCTTTTTTTTTTTTTAATTTATTTATTTATTTTTAAGTTTAACCTTTCTGACTAAATGTTGTGTGGTTTCTGTTACTATGAAGTAACTGAAGTTGTGTTACTTATCATCTCCTTCATCCTGGTTATTTATTGAAGTTCAACATCCAGGAGGAAAGAAGTCAGTGCAGTCACTGTTACTGTTTATTCACACCATTTAAAACTGAAAGGGAATCGGATCCAGAATCTTTTGTTCTGATTTTGTTGCTTTATGGTTTGGTTTTTGTTTTGTTGTTTTTTTTTAATTAAAATGGTAGTTCACACTTCAATTCTACTTAGGAATATTTTCAGCATTTCACTTATTCTCTGTATTTGTGAAGTTGGAGTTATGTAAATAGTTGCAGTATTTAGCTAGCAGCTCAAGAAAATACCTCTAAATGTATTAAGAATTAGACTTACACTATTGCACATGGTAAGCTGGATCCCACAAGATTTGCATGAAAGGTAAGTCAGAGCAGATTTCAAATTACCTTAGGGTTAGGGATGCAGAAATACACCTCCTGGTTCCCTGGGAAAATATAAGAGATAGGAAGAAATTCTAGGTAGTGTGTGAGAAAGATTGAGTCTGCCTCACCTAAAAAGTGAGTATTACACACCAGATTTATTTGGTGTACCAAGTCGTCTGTTTCTCCTCAAATCAGTGCCTAAATTCACTAGGTAGTTAATGAAGAAAGTCTTCAAAGCCCTTAAGATGTTTTTAAATTTATGGGTCTCAGTTTAAACATGCAAGATCTCTTTCTGGATCTTTCTAATGCACTTATATCTCTGACAGAGAGCAAAGCTACTTGGGGGAATTTAAGCACTTAATTTAAGAAATCTGTACTTGCCTAAAGGGTAGGTGCACCCAGGTGCCTAAGTTAGATTGTCTGGATCCCATCCAGAGCCATTTCTGAAATAGAAAAGTAAAAACCTATCTCTGTGAAACTGGCAAAGAAATTTTAATATTTTTGTTAAAATACCCCCCAAAACCCAAGTAACCAATTAATGATGTAGCTATGTTGCATGATCAGTTGTGGTAATTACATTTTTAATTACTTTACCCTTAGCACCTGATTCTGATCTTACTTCCATTGGTGTCCAAGGATAACTTAAGTGAAATCAATGCAGCTAAACTAAAATATAATTGATGAGAGGACAGTACTGAGCCCTAAATGGTATGCTAAAAGTGGAACTAATCAGAAAACTAAGTGGATTTAGAATTTGTGCAGTTGACATTTTTGTAATCTAAATCTCCAAGAAGCTGACCTTTGGATATAGAACTTGGGTTTCCTTAGAGCCTAATAGCATTCAGGGAAGTGAAGCCACCAGAAAGCCTGTGAAAAAGGTGATGATTCTGTACAGCTTTTAAAATCATGTAGTAAATTCTTTCATTAAATGATTGATGTCTTTCCAGTTTAATAACTTTCTGCATCAGACAAGTCTTTGTGCAGTTTTCCAGTGAGCAGAAGCTGGAGAAGTGTTGATCCATAGCATGTTCTCAAATAACAAAAAAACCCAGAAACAAAGATTATTTTAAGCAGCAAGGGGATTTAGGAACCAATGTTTAATCGAAGTCAAGAATATTAAAGGTCATTTGGAAATTATGTTTAGAGCTTACAGTTTGTGTAACAGTTGTTTAGGATAGGGATTGTTTAGGGATACATTTTTTTAAAATCATGCCAATTTAACATGTAAGTTGCATAAGTTCTGGAAATTCCTGTCACAAGTTTCAATGTTATTGGTTAAAGAAAAAAAAAAGGCAAATATAAACAAACTGAAAACATACTGAAGATATTTTCAGACAAATTTTGTTTATTTTATTATGAAGTAAATATGTGGATTATCTCTGAAGTAATTACTGCTATTTATTAGGCAGGTGTTAATTTATGTTGTATATTCAAGTCAATCAGCTAGCTTCACTTTACAAAATATGTTAACTCTAAGATAAGGGGGTTTCTTTCTGCTTTTGCATGACAGTATTTTTTAACAGCTTGTACATCCTTCCAGAATTACTTAATTTGGGACAATCAGCATTGTATCAAATGGATTTTTTTCTCAGTTGTCAGAATGTATGTGTGGTTTTATACCTTAAGAGAAATTTAGAATGTTGTATTTACATTAGTGGCAGTCTTCCACAGTGGTGACCTGACTCTGGTCAGTGAAACCGCTTCTTCTGCATGCCCTGACCAAGGGAGTCATAGGCTGACTGCTGTGTGTGACCTTCCTTGCATAGGCATGGCTTTCACTCTTATACATAGTCACTAACTTCAGGCTTGTTAGTTTTGATATTTATCACTGCATCAGAGATTCCCTGATAGATAATTACCTAGTTCCTTAAATTCTAGAGGCTTAATGCTCTTTGGGAGAAGTACAGGCTCATAACATGAAAAAAAAAAAAAAAAAGCAAGCCATTTTTGCCTGGAATTCTTGCTGTGTTCCCTGCAAATGCCAGCCTGCTTTCAGAAAATGCTGCTTTCAGAAATATGCCCATCATTAGTAGTGCCATTATAGTGCATTTCACAGGAATTTGGAAGGCTGGAACAGAGGTTGTACACATTTTAGTAATGTTAGTATAATAATATTTTTGTCCCCACTGAACAATTATGTCTCTGAAAGTGTCAGTGTGATCAAACCTCTGGCACAGTGATAATTATTGTTTTGTGCTGACATCTTTATAGAATATTTATATGTTTTTCTGTTAATATTTGATCAACATTTTTGTTTGTTTTTTTTTTTTGGCATGGCACTTTGTTTCCAGATTTTGGTTGGCTGTGTCTGAAACAAAACTCTTTGTTATGGGGCTGGAATTCATTCAGTTGTCTCTTGGACATCCTACACTAATAATTGTACTATTCCATGGGCCTCCAAAGCCACAGTTATAATCACCTCATACCCTTCAGCAAAGGTGATCTTTGCTTTTAGTGAAGTCAAACTAGGGTGGCAAAATTAGCTATATAGAAGCAATGTGAAGGTGTTATGATTTTGTGTTTTCGAGGGTTTGTTTGTTTGTGGCATTTTGGGGGGGTTATTTTGTTTTTTGTGTGTGTGTGTTTTGTTGTGTTGTTTGTTGTTGGGTTTTTTTAACATCTATTTGTGACTGAATAGATGACAGCATGAAATTCAATTACAGCAAACAGTCTCAGTCATTACACCTGTCTGCTTCCAGAGGAAAGTATTTGTAAATTGTGCTTTATCCTTCTGTTCCCTAAAACCTGTCTCTGTAATTGACACTTGCCAGCAGAGATGACTGGAAACAGAAGGAGAACATAATGTGTCTGAGTAGCCCACTAGGGAAAAGAGTATCCTCATCTTTCGGGAGTTTTGTGTTGTTTTGTTTTCTTTAATGAGGAATAATACCTGTGTGCCAAGGATTTACTGCAAGGCTGGTGGCAGATGTTTCTGCTAAAAAAAAAAATAAAAAAAGAGAGTTATGAAAGATGAATCACAAAAGAAGGCAGGACAAAAGAAAAATCTAATTAACATAGAAATATTTCTTCAGCAAAGGAAAACAAATGCTTCAGGAGAACAAAAGCCCTTCTCTGTTACATGTAAGGCTGGTTTGTTACTCCAACACATTTGTAAGAATCAGGTTTGTGCCTGACATGTCAAAACTTATTCACAAAGCAAGAGTTGTAGATACCTTGGGAGTCAATGTTGTCACTTGTTATGCAACTCAGCATCCGTTCAGCACTGATTGATGCCCAAGTTGCCAGTTTTGGAAGAAATGGGATACAGACATGACAGTAATATTTGTACCAAATGTCAAGGAGGAGAAACAGGGGAGTTCATAGAATGGGTCTAGATGTAGACTCTGACCAGAAAAAAAACTCAAACAAATATGATAGACAAACTGTCAGCCCTGATATTTCTGAACTGTTTTATTTCTTTCTGCTAGGTTTTTTCTCTTTCTAATTGGTTTCCCTCCCCAGAATTTTGTCAGACTAGTCAGCATATAAAACTGATCCAGCTGGTGAGTTTTGAGCTTGATGAAGGAATCATCAAACCATTAACTAATTTAAATATGTCTGATATATAAAAGATATGGACAATTATTACATCACTACATATTAGGTAAGAATGCTGCTTGAGCATAAGCTTTCTTAGAACTTTTCTAATAATATTAGGGAGATCAGAACATATTTCTTGCTTTTCTATTTTTTTTTTACTTATGTTTATTTATTGATTTGCAAAAATATTTGGCTAATGTCATCTAATGTCATGTACATGGACTTGTGCAAAACACAACAGTTGTCCTGCACAGTGTCCTTGTCTCTAAACTGGAAAGGCATGGATTTGGCAAATGGACTACTCAGTAGATAAGGAATTGGCTAGATGGCAACTCAAAGAGTTGTGGTCAATGGCTCAATGACCAGCTGGAGACCAGTAACAAGTGGTGTCCCTCAGGGGTCAGTGTTGGGATTGATCCTGTTCAACATCTTCGTCAGTGACATGGAGATTGGGATTGAGTGCGCCCTCAGCAAGTTTTCTCACAACACTAAATTGTGGTCTGGCTGTTATGCTGGAGAGAAGGAATGCCATCCAGAGAGGCATTCACATACTTGAGAGGTAGGCCAATGCCAACCTCGTGAAGTTCAACAAGGTGAAGTGCAAGGTCCTACGCCTGAGTCAGGGCAATCCCAAGCACAAATACAAAATCTGGGTTTAGAATGGATTGCAAACAGCCCTGCGAAGAAGGACTTGGGGGTGTTGATTGACAAGAAGTTCAGCATGACCAGTTAATGTGTGCCCAGAAAGCCGACAGCATGCTGGGCTTCACAGAAAGGAGCATAGCCAGCAGGTTGAGGGAGGTGACTCTCCTCTGCATGAAACTCCTCAGCTAGAGTACTGCGTCCAGCTCTGGAGCCCCAGCATAAGAAGGATGTGTATCTGCCTGAGCAAGTCCAGGGGGCTGAAGCACTTCTCCTGTGAAAACAGGCTGAGAGAGTTGGGCTTGTTCAATCTGGAGAAGAGAAGGCTTTGGGGAAACCTTAGAGCAGCTTCCAGTACCTAAAGGAAGCCTACAGGAAATCTGGACAGGGACTTTTATAAAGGCATGTAGGGACAAGACAAGAGGTAATGGCTTTAAATTGAAAGAGGATGAACATAGACATAAGGAAGAAATTTTTCACTATGAGGGTAGTGAGACACTGGAGCATGTTGCCCAGGGAAGTTGTGGCTTCCCCATCCCTGAAAGGGTTCAAGGCCAGATTGATCAGCCTGGTCTAGTTGACGATGTACCTGTCCATGGCAGGAGGGTTGGAACAAGATCTTTAAGGTCCCTTCCACCCAAGCCATTTTATGATTTTATTAACTATTTCTGTTACTCTCTGTATGTGAGCAAGTAATTTGAGAGTTTATCAGTCACAAAACCAATGGCAAAAAAATGTAACTGAGTAATGCACTTAAGTATTGCTTGACTACATTGCCTATTAACATGCACTCAGGACATCCCCAAGTGGCCCAAAGAATTGTGTGTGCCTCTACTCATGGCTTACAAAGCACTGTAAGCACACTGTTATATTTATGAGCCAGAAAGTAAACTCTGTCAGAGAGTAAGTTAAAATGACTTCTCTGTAGGATATTGTTAGTGTAAAATATCTGATTTATTTAGGTCTCTTTTTGAATGCTGCATCTTGTAAACACAGTGGGGCATTTTTCTGTCATTGATCCAAAGCAATGGGTACTAATGGCATAATACAGTGGTACTCAGTAACCTGTTATCATGGGCTGCTTTGTCATGTGGAGACTTAACTGAGGGGAGAGAAACACACTGTAACAAAAAACAAAATTTGATGAATGTCCATCTATACATTTAATAACGCTCAGTTTAAAAACTATCATATTGTTTGCTGTTATCTTTTTGCATAACGTGTCATGTCAAATACCATGAAGATCATTGTACATATTAGTGTAAATATGAAGAGAAATACAGATATTTTTCCTCCAAGCATTCAAAGTACGAGCTGTGGCAGTTCTCTATCATGTCTTGAGTAGCACTTGTATATATGGGGCTCTACATTTTTTCATAATTTTAATACAATAATAAATATAATAATTTATCTAGATAGAATATTTTTATATATAACTTTTTTTTTCACACAAAACCTTTTTATATTTATAGGAAGCAGGATAAACAAATAAGGGAAATACCTACACAGTAAAGTTCTAAAATTTGCCCAGTACCTTTAAACCCTTGTCAAAGTTTTCTTTCAAGTGACATCTGTGTACATCAGACAGCTCCTTAGAAGCAAGGGAGGGCATGTATCCTGCAGCATACTGTTTCAGACCAGCATAGAAATCAGTATGGTGCCACATGCTGACCCCAGACCTCTGACAACGCTAGCTGCAGTTCTTCAAGGTTTATAATCTGTTTGCCTACCACCTTATTTAGTAATTTCAGCAGTTCTGATTGTTATGTTTCCCTTCAGATCATGGTGGGAGGCCAGGTTATGACTTCATTTACACACTTTCTCTTGGGAGCAAATTAGTACACAAGCCAGTACAGGAGAGTGCCATTTGCGTAATCTTGGTGTAGGACCATTAATAGAGTATAGGGAGTTTTGTATTCTCCTCCTGAACAATCATTTAAAAGCTAACCACAGTATACTTTTCTGCTACTATTTCCATGTATATATACATAGGTTCATTTTGCATTTGTTGTTGGTAAGATGCCAGATTCCAGTCTCACTTAAAATAGATGTCGAGTCAAAGCAACTGTTATCTAAAGATTTCTGCCAAGAAAGGAGACAGCAAACACATTTTATAAAGAAATAATATAGTAGCATCCTCACAGTTGGGATGCTGGTATCCCTGTTTTACCATGGTTTGTGTCTGTTAGTGATGTCCCCTTCAGGCTGAACACCCAAAACACACCCGACTGCTGTAGAACACCATTGGAGAAAAATAGCATTAATGCTTCATGTAACATAAAACTTAAGATACAGTTTTACAGGGGTATAAAAATTGATCTCTTTGTTGCTGTATGAAAAGCTGGTGGTTCTGAGTAATTGCTGCATATCTTCACAGTGTGAAAAGGAAAGAGGCCGACAGCTAAGATCTTTTTGTCCTTTGGGAACCAGTGCTGTAGGGGTCCCATGTTGTGAGAGTGTTGAATTCAGCAAGTACAAGATGAAGTTCAGATTGACTTAAGCACATTAGTGCTCTTTTAAGATAAAAATATATATATATATATATATATATATATATATATATATATATATATATAAAAGACTATAAGGAAGGCTTATAGCCTATTCATTCATTAGTGTATGTATAGCAGATCATAGAGTTGCAAGTATAGGTTTAATAGTATTTGTTATCATAGTTTGGTCCTGCACTGGGAGCATTTACTCATGCTCATTTATGAAACTTTGGCCATGACACGGCCCTGCAGGACTGAAACCCGTGTTTCTGAGGATTTCTAATAATTTGTTTTATACACATGAACTCCTAAACACCAGGTATGTTGCTTCTAGAGACACTTTTTTTCTTTTAAGTATCAGATTTAAACTATCCATGACTGATGCTGCTCATGGAGTCAAGATACATTTAAGATGCAGAATTTTAAGACATCTTAGAGAAATGGCTAGGTATCATTCTTTTTGTGAGTTATCTTTCTTCAATAAAAAGGTGTTACAGCTGATTTTGAGCTAGCAATTGGGACATTATGCCTAGTTCCTCTTATATGTGATAGTCCAGTTCACTTGTTTTTATATTTCAATTTTTATAGTTTTATTTTATTATTTTGTACTTTTGGATTTTTTTTGATACAAAGTACAAAAGATTTAATATTGTATCTGACTTTGTCTCTTGGCAAGTACACTGTGGATCAAGGGAAATATTATGCATGAGAACCAAAAAATAGCTAAGCATAGTGATTAAAGGCATGAGCAATATTATAACATTTTCAGAGGACACTGGACAAAAAACAATGCCTTCCAAAATAATCACCACAGTTCTTTATACCTAAGTGTTTGTACATATTAATAGCATAAGCTTGGCTTAGCAGTATGGGTGTAACATGTCCATCTACCAGACACAGTATTATCTCAGGAACAGAATATTTCCAAGGAATATCCTACTCTTTTTGACACCTCAGTTGTAACTTATCCTATGACTTGATCTGAAAATGATGACCAGCTTGAAATCTATATAACTTGAAGGCTTTATCAGTAAAGCCCAGCAGAGTTATATTTCTCTGTGTCTGTGATGTTGAAACCTGGTGAAAATCAATTTTTCCTTTTGCTGAATGGTATATTTGAAGCATTTAAAAAAGGTGAATGAGTGTACTGAAGGCCTATCATTCTCAAAGTACTTTCTTATGCAGCATTTGTAGGTACATCTGCCTGTTATCCCAGAGAGGCTGTGTGTGTTGTGTCAGCAGGAAGGAGAAAAAGAATGAGATGAGTTATATCAGAAAGAAGGTTTATAGCAAATAGTGTTTTGAACAGCTCATATTCCCCAGTGTAATATATTATGGAAATAATCATTATGAGAAGTGATGCTTCTTTGTAACCTGAAGTGTCACAGTAAGAATTAAGCATGCTCTAATCATTCAGGACTGGGTACTTAGTTGTCTAGAAATGCTGTAAGAAGTGTCTGAACAACTTTGGTATAGATGGAGTAACAAGAACTAGATTACCAAAATTAAAAGTACCTGAAATAGTTGCTTATGATGATGATTCAGCTATCAAGGGGAACAAAAAAGGTATTTTTAATTCGTTTTTATAGAGTTTTGGGGGCGTTTGGTGATTTAATACCATATTTTATCTTGTGTTTAGGGAAGAATTGTATGCTTTAACTTATTTTCAAGATTGCTCAAGCACAGTTGCTTCAAAACTAAAAATAGGTTCTTAATTAATCAACACAGATAGCCAATGAGAAGTGGGCTAAATGTTTAAAAGGAGATGTCAGGAAAACAGAACAAATAAAATATGAATGCAAAACAGTCTGTAAGAGAGCAACAGAGAGAATACAGGGGAAATTATTAAACTGGAATAAACAACAAAATGCTTCTGACCTGTACACTCATTAAGCACAGATCAAGAAATGCAACCCAAAAGGCAGAATAAAGGTAGCATATGTGTCTAGCCTCTTACATCCATAGATTGGCTTATGTGGTTGCTCTAGTTTACAGAGATTTCCTTGCAGTAACAACAAGGTGTATCTTGCCAGAAGAAGATACTCTGGCTTCAATTGATTTGATTATTCCCTTTTAAGAAACGTGGAGACACAAAATAAACTTAGGTAACTTAATGGATTTTGGGAATATCATGTGGTATGGGAATAAAACATAATTGTCTTCAGAGCTATGAACATACACAGACTGCAGGTTGGACTTTCTCTTCTTCCTCATGTGGTTCTTCTCCCAGTGAAAAGTATCACGTTTTTAGTTTTACTGTGGAGGAGGGGGAATCCAAAACAACCAGAAAAACCCAAAGCCAAAACCAGCTTTAAATCTAACTATTCTTGAGTTAAAAAAATATTAATTGACTTGGAAATACATTTAAGAGAGCATTTATTTAAGAGTTTTGAATGCTGTCTTTCATAAATCACTGCATTGTTTTGATAAATCATTGAGATTTTGTTCTGAATTTGTTAAGAATGGAATTTGTTGTGTGATGATGAATGTGTTGTACTTTGTACAGATGTTAAGTAGGAAACTAGCATAGTATATTTTATTTCTCTGATTAACATTTTCCCCCTTTTCTGTTCCTCTTTAACCTCATTTCTGTTCTTTCCCCACATACATAGAATTAGTTAATACTAAAGGAAGAGAGTTCATTTTGCTTCACTGCTTTAAAAAAATGAATGCTATGACCAATGGAGTGAAAGCATTTAATAAGCTAAAAGAAAAGGTAGCAAATGTCAAGAACAAACTCCAGTGACCTAGGGAATATAAAATTGTTTCCTAATAAGTATGAACATTAACAATTTTTTGGCACCTAGAATTGTAAAATTAGCAATTTCAAAACATTTATCTGGATGAGATAAAGCATTATGCATGAAACATAATGAACTTTCCGAAATTCAGCCAGGATGCTGTGGTACTCACTTAGACAAAGAAGACAACTAGTTAATCACAGCAAAGAAAACTAGACAAGGTAAATTAGTTTGGTGCATTCCAGACTCTTAGCTACGAAAAAGAATATCTTCAACTAATTAGTGACCAAAAATACTCTAAGCTTACAGAAAGAGAATGCAAGCAGAGCAAAAGAAAGCAATCCTGGCTTTGGAATGGCATATCATCCTGTGGTGTTTGCATCATATAGTTTTATGATTTTATCAGGCAGACTATGTTAAGGGGTCTTCAACTTTGATTATATTGATTATATGCAACATAATAGCCCATAAGGAAAAAATACCATGCATGCTTCAATCCTTAATTTTCACGAACTCTTGGAGCCTCTAATGAAGTGCAAATATATTTAATTTAAGAACCTGCATAAACATATATGTAATGAAAAAGTTTAGAAATCTCACAATTTAAATAAGTTAATAAAATGTCAAGGATTTTAGAGGATTATTATCTTGATTGTGTGCTAGATATTTTTATTTTATATTTTTATTCTTAATGCTACAAGAGTGCGCATTCTAGATGTTTTATTTCTAGCTTCTTTAAATTAGAGGAAGTGAAGTTGATCTGCTTGTTGCATGGGATAAGTATCATGTTTTACCTGAAGACTGTACACTATTTTACATAGTGAAAGCTTTATATACAGTTCTGATAGAAGGTTGTTCTATTTTAAACCTAGCAAAATGTTTAAAATTTTCAGAATTTTTGTTCAAACATTCAAATATAGAATCTTGTGTAGTACTAGATACAACATATACTTGTATAGAACTTCAAGGGTAGTACTCGATTCTTTATTTGAAAAATATATAAAAACACTTTCCCTAATTTTAATTTCATTTCCAATGTCTGAATCTGCTTTCCAAATATGAACAAATTCATGTTACTGAAAATGTCATTTTGATTTTAATGATGGGGAAGTGAGGATCACATCCTCTCATTATTTATCTTGTGCGTGTACAGTGTTACACCCTGAAATTATTCCAATTTAACTGAAGGAGAACAAGATCAAGTTCTGCATGGTTCCAATGCCATAGTTGTTTTTCAAAGAACTTTGGTTTTACGGGACTTCTGTTCTACATTCATATAGGAAGTATGTATGTTTAAGGAGAAGTATTTGGTCTCCTTTGGAACTACACATCAGAATAAATTCCGCCTTTTTATCGTTATTTTTTTATTCAAGAAGAGATAAGGTGACAAAGCAAATTACTTTTCCAGTACCTCACATCTTATTATGTTACCTCTTAAACATTTTTAAATGTGAGTCAGTGACTTTAAAATGCTTGTATACTGTTGTTGTTTCTTTGAGTTTTTTAATTTCAGAAGGTGCTTGTTTGTGGATGATGCTTATTATGAAACTGTGTGTGTATGTGTGCATGCATGCAAGTGTGCATGTATGCATGTCTGTGGAATGAAGTGGAGAAAGACTGTCTTCTTTCTTTTCTAAGATCTACTTCTTGAATAGTCTCACGCTTTAAAAAAATGCCAATACCAAATACAGGAACGTCAGCTCTAAACAGAGAATGTCCCGGAAAGGTTTGAAGTAATGAAAAAGGGGATTTAATTTCTCAACATAGTTGTTTTCACCACCAAGTCACGTTGTAATCAGATAGTGTGACAGCTAATTTTTTAAGCAGAATTGGAATCAATTATATGAAATCAGCCTACAATGTGATTTTGTTTCTAAAATATTATTTTTCTTTTTATGTACATTTCAAAAACATGTGCAATAAATATTTAGACTCTTAATTTACTATGCATCAATCTAAAAATCTACTTTTGTATTTTAATCAGAATCAATCTGCTTAATTGTTACTCCTATCCCATCAATCTCAGTTTTGCACTAACTTGAACAATGCCACTTTTGCTATTTGCACTTTAATTTGATTTCCATTCTAAGTTTATGAACAGTAATAGGGTCCTGCTTGAATATTCATTAGCTTTGAATTGTTAGCTATGAAAAGGTGCTTTCTTTTACCTTAATGAAAGTGGCTCAGCATGGGGCGGATCAGTAATGACATTTGATTTTAAGCATCTTACAAATATGCTTCTTATTTATTGACACATCTTGTCCAAACAGCTCCCTCGCAAGTTAGTGGAGTAATGAAAGAGAGAGTGCTGCAGAGGAGTGTGGAGCTTTCCTGGCAGGAACCAGAACATCCCAATGGAGTCATTACTGAATATGAAATCAAGTATTATGAGAAAGTAAGTGCTAAGATTATCTGTAATATACAACCATGTGCTGTTTGCTTCATGTTGGCTGCTGTGTTGTGGTGTAGTGTTAAAGCCATTAGCTGTCAACAATTCTGTCTCTTTAAAATCATAGTGATTTTGCTTATCTTTAATAGTGCCATGAGTCCCTGCAATTAGAATTACTTTCATATATCTCATACTATATTTTGGTATCCAAAAAACTAAATAACCTTTCGAAATCTGCCCTTTTTTCCCACTTTTTTTTCCTATGAAGTTGGACTAGTATATTTTACTATGATATTTATAATTTTCCTGTCTCTTCTACATTGTGTTTAAAGCTAGTTTCATTTCCTTCTTTATCACTGTAATTCCAGTCTTGTGAGGATATGTCAAATATAACTCTTAACTGCATTTGGTATTTCCTTATGAGCTAGGCAGCTTCAACTTGATGTCTGAAAACTTCCAAAGCACTTCCTACAGTTTCAGGTGATAAATATGTCTTATTCCTTATTTGTTCTCTTAAAAAGTCCCAGCATTGTGAAATTTATTTTCCACTTGTTCTCTCAACACAATAATGAATTGAGGACTGCTTTTCAGCAGTAGATGAAGTGATCTTTGTTTCTGGCAGAGTGAAATTGCAATCTTACTGATGTCAGTCGGAGTTTTGCCATTCATTTTAGGGTGTGTAGGGCTTCATTCATGATAACTTTGAAGTACTCCAGAATAAAAAAAATTCTGACAACTTGAAGCTGGATGAAAGCAGAGTGAAGGCAGGTTCTGCAGCTGTATGTTTGCCATGGGACCCAGACTAAGTGTGCCTCCTCCAGATTCCCTAGTAAATTTCCTACAGTGTGTAACGTATTCCTAATTTTTCTAAAACATTCTGAGAGAAAAAAGAAAATTAAAATGCAAAGGAAACAAAGGAGCTCCTTTGTGATCACTTCTGAAGACATTTCATTTCTGCAAAGAGGGTAAGAGTATATCTGTATCAAAAAGAGCATGTCAGCTTACTAGGTAACATAGAATTAGGTAAATTCAGACCAGATTGGATCTAATATCAACTGTCACATCCAATTTTCAGCACTGAATTGTACAAATATACTTATCAAAATATCTTTATATGATTTGGGAAGGGAATAAAATGTTTATTTGTGGATGCTAACTCCCAGTTTAAGTTGTTCACTTTAATCACTTATAACAAAATTTACCAGATATGTACAGATAGGTAAACAATTAATAAAAAAAAAGTACTAATTTTAGAAGAGTTTTTGTTCCTCAAGCATCTGTGTGTGTGTACACACAAAGAAAGCTCATACATTAAAAAATAAAATAAAGTTACATATTTGTCAAAGGTAAAATTGTTCTCTGCACAAAAAGGAAAAAAAACCAACAAACAAAACAAAACTCAAACTACAAACCAAGCAACATGGGTTGTTCTTGTTTTTTGTTTGTTTGGGGGTGTTTTACTACACAAACATGTTTCTAATATCTTAAATAGTTTAAATAGGTAGTGAAAAATTATTGAGATACTAGATGTTTCATATGATGATAGCTTTTTTGAATGGGGCTTGTACTATTTTCCCTATACAATCACGTTACCTGTTACTTTGAATAAACAGAATTCTGCTACTAGTTTCCTGTAATTGCAAAGGGAAGAACTGATGTTAAAGTTACATTACAATGGAAAGAAACTTACCAGTGTTATACTTAGTACAGTGAAATTAGTAAAAGAATAAGAAGCTCATCCTATGCACAGTCACAGATAAACCGGACTACATACACTTAATCAAGTTAGACAGTTTTAACACATATACTTCTCTTCCTTCCAAAATAATGCAGTTCAGCTTAAAAAGTACTTCATGAACTACTACTCAGAATGAGAGAGGCAGCTTAAGTTTTGTTTTATTAATTGGACAGAATCTTGGGCAACATGCTCTAGTGTGAGGCATCCCTGACCTGGCAGGGGGCTTGGAACTAGGAAATCTTAAGATCATTTCAAACCCTAATCATGCTATGATTGTATGATTCTATGAATTTTAAAAAAAAATAAAATTAAAAAAAAATCTGAACTTTCAGCTCCTTTTAGAGTGAAATTAAATCAAACATTTTTGTGGTTCTGAAATATTCTGATAAGTGTTTTTTTCACCTCTCATTTCTGGCTAGGGCTGGAATGCAAACTGTCTGAAATCTCCCAAGCCTGTCTTATGAGATTTCTAGCACATGTTATTTTTATTTCTTTGTTACTTATTTATTTTGAATAAAAACTTTTGGCAATTCAAATAAGCCATATTTATGCATTAAAATGCAAACTGAGAAATTCCACTGTGGCTTTCAGTCCTAAACCTGACTGTTTACACTTTCCTTACACTTGTTTCTCATCTCTCAAACATTCCTGTTCTTTCTCACATACCAACATAGATACCGCCATGGTCCTCACTTACAGATGATTTAAGCCCTCTTGGAGAAGATACAAAAAATTGTGGTTAGCCAAGTTGGTAGGCTTGCTAAAATAACAGAGAGGGTGTGAACCAAGAGAAGCCATTACTGAATCTCAGAATAGAAATCATTTATGTTGTGTTTAACCCTGTATTTCAGCAAAAGCCTTTGCTGCTCTGCTGACTGCAAAAGGGGAAGGTTCTCCATCACTTTTAGCTGGCAAAGTACTATTGAAATGAGCTACAGATTTATTCCTTCCCTCTGTATTCATCTCATTAGCACTGCCTCGTACAGCTCATGCTTCTCTGGTCATGTGGTGCCTTCAGATGGTTGGTTAATTCATCTCTTCTGCCCTTCAAATCAGGGTTGCATCTGCCACTGAAAATCAACAGGGCTGCACATATCTGTGCTGAAAGATAATCTGGATCAGTAAATGTGATGAATAAGTAGAGCTTTCTGAATACCGTAATGATCTGTGATACAGCTTTTGTAGTATCTGAAAGGGAGTTATTACTCATAGGGTTTGTATTCTTACAGCTTCAGATTTGGGGGGTGTCATACTGAGATTACTTCCCTAGGTTCTTCTGGATGCCATAGCATTAAAACCTGAGAAAAGACTAAAATCCAGAGGAAAAAAAAAACTGAGTGAAAACTGAGTTAAGGATTTCAGAATTTAGTGCAAAATCCAGGCTGTTATACACTGGCAGTATGGTATATTTTAAAGGTATTGGAAGATAGCAAGGGAAGGGGTTCTGACTATAAAAGAACAAATTTCCCTGTCCTTGCACTCTTTAGACCCCACAGATCCCATTGGAAAGCTGTGGTCGAGCTATTTTCTCATCAAAATTTCACAAAATGTTATCAGAGCCAAAGAAGCAATCGTTTTATGTCTGGATGTTTTATGGGTAACAACATGAGCATCCCATTTGAATTTTATGTTATACTTAGAGCTCCTCATTGCATTGACAGTGTTTTGTAATACTCCACAGGGTATGCTTTACTTTTTATGTTGGGGAAAAAAAAGCATTCAACAAATTGAAATAAACTACCCTGGCTGGCTGTCAGTTGCTGATGTGCAACCATGACAAAATTTGACCTGTAAATGTAATTTAATCTTTTGTCCTGTTGTTTCCAGGACCAAAGGGAGAGGACCTATTCAACAGTGAAAACCAAGTCCACTTCAGCTTCTATTAATAACCTAAAGCCAGGAACAGTGTATGTTTTCCAGATTCGTGCTTTCACTGCTGCTGGTTATGGAAATTACAGTCCCAGACTGGATGTTGCCACACTAGAAGAAGCCACAGGTAAACAATTAGGTTTATATGAAATTAACAGTTTCAGCAGAAGTAGTAAGTAGAGCAAGAATGGAAAGAGCCATAGGTAATATTACTGAAACTGGAAAGAATGAAGTTCTACATGAAGGTGGATTTTTGTAACTGTATTTTGAAGGATGAGTTCAATTAGATTTTCTACCACACAGAGGCAAATTACAATCCTGTAAATAGCTGGAGATTTGTAATGTATTCGGTTCTTCAATTCTGGTGGCCTTTTAACACAAATTAAAAACCTTTTTTCTTTCAAATACACACTTCTTCCACCCCTCAAGAGAAATGTGTAGTGGTGAGCTGAATAACTCTACTAGATTCTTCTGTAACTGGAGAGAGGAGGGAAGAGTATTTCAGCCCACAGTCTGCTCCAGGTCATTTTTACCTGGTTTGGTTTCCTGAAAAAATTCTTTGTAGTTTTGTCTGTGTGTGTGTTGTTTAAGCTGTATGCCCATCCTTAATGTCTTTTGACTTCATTGGCTAGTTTCAACTTGTTTAGTAAGGAAACAGGTCTCAAAGATACTAGGTTTCTTTAAGGCTCATGTGATATGTTGTAAGCTGTCTAAAGAAAACACAACTTCTCAAAAACCCTCACAGTGGAAAGTATGAAGCTGAAGTACAATCTCTCTCAATACAGAGAATCTGGCTGTGACAACTCGGCAGAGGGATAACATTTTGGGAGAGTTTGCTCTATCCTTGATCCTGAACTCAATTTTGTGCCCTTATTTGTTAAAAAATCACACCAATACCCTTTTTCCTCACCACTGTAGATATGTGCATGTATGCTTGATGAAAGTCTTCCACATTTTGGATTTTCTGACCCAAATGGGCCATTCACAGGCATTGCCTGTGTTCCTGGAAGCTTCACTGCTCTGTTGCAGACCTAAATTTGGTTAACTCTGGTTTGGACCATTTGCTTCATGTTAAACTGCCTGACAGTGTGTCAGCCAGGTTTGGAGCTGAGAATACATGGTCCACAAAGATGCCAACTCTGAACCCTGTGCAGCATATCTATGATGTGGACGTGCACTAACAGTTGGACTTGGTGATCTTAATGGTCTTTTCCAACCTAGTTGATTCTATGATTCTGTGATTCTAATGCATCTTATTAAGTGCAGCCAGATGCTGAACAATTTGCCAGCATTATTCTTAAAACACAGTAGCTAGGTCTTGATTTCACCTGGGTTGCACACAGAATATGAAAACTATCAATAATGAATAATACCACATATCTAATAGACATAATTGAAATAGTAATTATCATAATAGCAGCAATAAACTGTTATTACTAGTATTATTAGCTCTGTGTCTGATAGCGTACTTTCCATTTGTATTGTTCTGTTTTAGAAAGAGTCAGTAGCAGAATCCTCATTTTGCAAAATGGGAACCTGAAGTACAGGCAGAATTAATTTGTTTTGAGTAGATTTCTGGAAAACAAATTAAAGGTCTATTATAATCTGTCATATGTTTCTGCTGTGAGCTGTTTTATTGTCCATAGTGGTTTAAAATTAGTAGACCAAAATGTTTCGCTAGTGTTTCCTTAATTACCTGGGTGTTTTTTATATACTAAATGTAAGCACACAGGTAGCCACTAAGATTAGCAAAGACAATTTCAGAAGTACAGTCTTGACTAGAGTTTGCTCAACATATTGACAATCAGGAAATCCCAGAATAAATGCATCACTGACCATGCCAATGTACTCTTTTTCTGACTCTTGTGATGAAAAACTGCATATAAGCCAGGGACACACTTGGCCGATATGCTCAGCAGATTTTTCTCATAAGCCAGCTTTGTGTTTTGACATGCCATGTAAAATGTCCTGTGTTTTCATTAACATTTTAAAGAAAGGCCTTTACTGGATCATTTTTAGGTAATACACCTCAAGCAAAGTACTGTACAAGTGAGCAGTAAACCAGTGTTACGCTGCCATTTAAAGGTGTTGACTTTTCATTATTCCAGTGGATTTCTGACTGCAGCTCTTAAATATGTTGACATATTTAAAGAATATATATATATATGTAGTGTGAGTATATATATACACATATATATACACACATATATGTATTTATGTAAGAATATATATAGTGACCATCACAGTCAGCTAGTCATGTTGCCAACTAGAATTTCTCCTGGCTTTTCAAATGGTTGGCATCTTTTGGCTGGTGCTGTTGATTAAGTAGATTTTTGTACTATGCTCCTGTTTATAAATTGTGATAGAAACTGCATGGCCACTTTTAAATATTTAAGGACCTATGTCATAGAATCATAGAATGGTTTGGGTTGGAACTTGCTTTAAAGATAAATCTAGTTCTAATCCCCCTGCCATGAGCAGAGACACTTTACACTAGACCAGGTTGCTCAAAGCCCCGTCCAGCCTGGCCTTGAACACTTCCAGGGATGGGGCATCCACAGCTTCTCTGGACAACTTGTTCCAATGCCTTACCACTCTCACAGTGAAGAATTTCTTCCTAATGTCTAATCTAAATTTACCATTCCCTTTTATCCTATTCCTATATGCCCTAGTAAAAAGTCTCTCCAGCTTTCTTGTACGCCCCTTTTAGGTACTGGAAAGCTGCTCTAAGTTCTCCGCTGAGCCCTCACTTCTCCAGGCTGAATAAGCTCAACTCTCAGCCTATCTTCATAGGAGAGGTGCTCCAGCCCTCTGATCATCTTTGTGCCTCTCCTCTGGACTCATTCCAACAGGTCCACATCCCTCTTGTGTTGGGGGCCCCATAGCTGAATAGTGGGGTGTCACAAGAGCAGAGTAGAGAGTTAGGAGAGGTCATCTCCCTCGACCTGTTGGCCGTGTTCTTTTGATGCGGCCAAGCAAATGGTTGGATTTTTGGGCTGCAAAATGTCCATTATATTATCTGACATATAAAATATACATAGTTTATACTTGTACTTGCACATATCATAGATGTTAGGCTTTGCATACCTATTTATATTGAAAAATCAGAATTATAAAGTAAAAATACTTTATAAAATAAGGATATTTCTATTTTATATTATGCATACAGTGATTAAAGTACTTTGAGCTGTGTTTGCCCCAAAGTACTTTAATCACTGTATTTTCTTGAAATCATTGATGATATTAGAGATGAAAGTCCCTCAGGAAGAAAATACAAATGCACAGAACGTCACTTAAGTGGTAATTTTATTTTTTGATTTACTAAAGTATTTAAAAGTTATGTTAAGTGACTTATAGCCAGTGCATCTAAATATAATCCTGTGCTTTTTTAATCAAAGGGGATTTTGCCACTTGTTATAGCTCTAAGACTCAGCACAACCTGGCATGAAGATTTGCCTTTTCCTTTTGCCATGAATCACTTTTAATCAAGCAAGGTTGAAGTAATATGCAGAAGCAAAATTTATTCCTAATGTCAGAATTAACACTATTACGAATTTTTATAGAAGACATAAAGTATAATATATAAGGAAGTAATATTTGGCCTAAATTAACCCAATTTATTGTCAACACTTCCACGGTGGACTTCATTAACAGTTCTCTTCTGCAACTCATACATTTCATATTGCTTGCATGAGAAGTCACTGGAGGAGCAGCACAGCTTTTACAGCTGATCTCCTTTTTTAAATCCTCCAGGGTGTTTGGATATGCATTCCCCATCCCTACAACCATATATTTCTAAAAGGTGATTTTAACGCCTTTCAGTTAAGCATTGGATTTGAATATGCTCATACATTTAGATGTTCAGATATCGTAATATCAAATTAGCTGTGTCTAATTGCCCAAATACCAGGTCCCTGTCTCACCCTCTGGAGTCTATGAGTACAGTTTAAAAAGTAGAAACGGCAGACTTCCCCCCTGCTGGTGGTTCCCTGTCATCACCAGTGTGGTAGCACCAATTACAGGTAACCATATCATGCACCCCCTGGAAGGATCATCTGCAATTCAGAATCATTCCTCTAAGAACACTCTAGCATCTTTTTTTTTTATGCCAAACCAAAGTGATCATTCCAGAAGCTGGGTTCTGTTTCACCCTTACACTAACAGACTGAGTTCATAACACACAAAAGAGAAGCAGCACGGTATCTGAACCAAGGGAAATGCCAGACTCCTGTCACTGAATTCATACCAGACCATGCCCATAATCAGATCTTTTGTTTTGTTTTGTTTTGTTTTAAAAATGTAAAAATATATCATACATTGGATCTTACCTTACTAATTGGCCAGTGTACAGTGTCCCCAGCAGTTTCCAGACCCCAATTAACATCATAGATTCGTAGAATAGTTAGAGTTGGAAAGGACCTTAAGGTCATCTAGTTCTATCCCCACCTTGGCTTGCTTGCTGAATGTGCCAGTATCCAGAATCTGCGAGGCAGTTATGCAGAACAACCCACTCACATATGTCAACCTCTATGCACTCAACTTAGCTGCTAGATTAAGTGACAGTCTGGGCTGGGTATTTTTTCAGACTCTGTTAGATGGATGTATCTTTGCACCTTGGCTGTTGTGACAGGATACTGTATTTTCTGGACTTCTAAGTGAGGCTTGCACTGAAGCTCATAGTAAGAAGTGAACAGCTCTAGGAAAAGTTGTATTTTACATAAATTTGGCATTTTTTGGGGTTGTCTGCTTTGATGGCCTGGTGATGTTACAGGAACTGAGTTGTATTACCTGTGTCCCTACACTTTTGCATGACATAGTGATCACTGATTTCCTCAAAGTTCCACAAGTGGGATATATGCAGGCCTGCAATGGCATCCTGCTGACCTGGATATCTCAGAAAGTTACAGTTAATAAAGATAAACATTTGTTCTTTTCAGCTTAAGACCAATATGAATAATGAGATCTTCTTCTCCTGCATTAGGATAGAACATAGAAAACTTACAGTTTCTTTAGGAGATAAAATTGAAGGGAAGAAGAGGAGAGAACTTCCCCCTAATGCAAATGATTCTTTATCTGTGTAGTATAAGAAATGGTTTGCTATTTTCTGTGGGAAGCAGTTGGTACAGGTCAGTGTCAGTAACAAAATAAATAATGTTGGTTGGCTCACTTCTCCCAAGACAGAGCAAAGAAAAGTCTGTGTTTTTTTGCTTCTATGGGAAACTCTGAAGTCTGCAACAGGAACCTGATTCTGTGGAATTTATAAAATCTTCATGTAGACATTCCAGTTCAGTTACCACTACTAGCAGTTAATCATTGTTAACATGCCATCTACAATTCAGTTAATCAGCTATCAGTTGGGTTTCCTTTCTTTTTTTTCCTCTCTTTTATTTCTCTGCTGCTTCCAAATGACTCAGGCTTTCACAGTCTCTTGCTCATCATCACTGCCTGATGTCTCTTCCTTTACTCTCAATTTTTCAGCCTAGATCCTCTCTGATACAAACCAGTGTTGCTCCATAGTATTCAGTAGAGCTGTGCTTATTTAATGTGACTGAGTACATGACCACCCTCATTAGATGTCAGGCAAGCAATGTATTTAACAAACCTTGAGGTTTCTCAGGCTGTTTACATCCTCAGTTTGCATTAATGTGACGTGCATTCATTTGCATATATTAATAGCATTGGCATATCTGAATAAAAAGAATGATAATGGGTGGGTATTTTAGCATGTAAATTTTCTGAAGCATGAAGAATTCCGCTTTGTATATGTGCAAGCACCTTTTTGTGGCTAAATGATAAGTAATAATTTCAACTTACAATGATAGCAGTAAGAGATAAAAATATGCTAACTATAGGATATCAGTGATAACAGATAGTGTTTCATCTCAAACATTCTTCTTATAGTTAAGACACTATTTCCTTGGGTACTGTCGTGGTTTAAACCAAGTCCACACACAGCTCATTCACTCCCCCTCCTCGCTCCCCCAACTATCGGAGAGTTAGGAAGGAGAATCCAAAGAATGTAGCCCCCACCGATTGAGATAAGCACAGTTTAGTAGCTAAGTCATAACACAAATCACTACTGCTACTACTACTACAAACAATAATGATAAAGCCAATAACAAGTGAAGAGAATACAACACTTCACCAGCCACCGACCCATAACTCACACCACCCTGCCACTCCAAGCATCGACTGATACCTCCTCCATCCCCCCAGAGTTCCAGCCCTTCCGAGTCTCTCCCGGTTACCTCCTGGGTATGACGTGCTATGTTATGGAATACCTCTTTGGCTAGCCTGGGTCAGGTGTCCTGTCTTTCCTTCCTCCCGGCCTCCCTCCTTCCTGGCAGAGCATGAGCTCAGAAAAAGGCCTTGGGCAAACCAAACATTTGAGCAGTAACTCAAAACATACTTGCTGTCAGCAACCGTTCTCAGCCCAAAAGTCAAAACACAGCACTGCACCAGCTACCAAGAAGGAGAAAAAATGATTGCTACTGCTGAAACCAGGACAGGTACCATCAAAGCAAAACAGAAGGCAGCACAGAAGTAGGAGGGAGTGGAAGTGGTTGATAATGACTGTATCACTTTGGCCAAGTCAGTTCTGGCATAGCTCCTTCTTATTCCCTCTAGACAATCATTAACTCATCCAACATTTGGATGAATTTTCAATGGAAGCCCTTCTTTTGACTAACTCTGCCAACGTAATAGTTTCAGGTAAAGGTAAAGCAACAGTCTGCAATTCATAATGGTTGACTTAATTTTTTGTAGTTCATTTGTAGGGGATAATTTTAAACTAATCTCTGCTTTGTGCTCCATTTGTAGCCACAGCTGTTTCCAGTGAACAGAATCCTGTTATTATCATAGCTGTGGTTGCTGTGGCAGGAACTATCATTCTGGTCTTCATGGTGTTTGGATTCATCATAGGACGAAGGTATCGGTATAAGCATGTCTGACCCAAAAACTCTTGAAATGTAGTCTAACCTGGGATAGTGCTTTGCAAAACTGAAATGGAAGTAATTTTTAGTAAGGACAATTTTAATCTAAATCCCATTTCCAGTTATACAATTTGTCCTCTTACTTTGGCAAGACAGACTTAAATCAAGATGTTCTTTTTGTCCTATGTAAATGTGCTGAAAAGGATCCCCTAGCAGGTTCTTTACCTGTACTCCTCAAAGTCCCTCTTTCTGTTCAGTTTTCTCACATGGAGACGTCTGACACTTTATCTGATCAGCCTTTAAATGACTTTGCATTCAAGAAAAAGAGGCACAGCAGTAAGTTTAAGAATACTCTCATGTAAAACACTATTCTGCTTTCGAGTTCTTTAATCTTCTCCTTCATCCATAGAAGCTTTTCACCAGAACTAGAATTTTCTCTTTAGGACCTGTCCCAACTGGTATTTGATACAAAAACCTTTTGATTGTAACTGTTCATGATTTATTTAAAACTCTGCTGTCAAGAGAATTATAGCTGAAACTTACAAAGGACCTACAGCAGTTAGATGCTCAGTGCCTGAAAATCCCAGCCTAAAGAACTGTTGTTGTCAGGACTTTAGATGCGAGGAAGTAAATCTTTATTTACCAGTAAAGCCCTTGTCTTTCTTTTCAGGCATTGTGGCTATAGCAAAGCTGATCAGGAAGGGGATGAAGAACTTTACTTTCATTGTAAGTGTTTTGCTTTTTTCCTCCTTTCAAAAATTCCCAACTGCAATAGTGCAGACAATACTGAAACATCACTCCATAAATGACAAAGAAATTCAAAAATGCTGTGTAAATAGCAAGTTGGAGGTTAAACACTGTACAAATGTGACCTACACAAAAAGAATGTGGATTAGAGTCAACATTGCTCATACAGACGGTTTTAATTCTATACGTGTGTGATACACTGCTGTTTTCATTCTCCTTTTTTGTTGCCTCCTTTTGGTTGCTTTCAATGCATGTTTCACGCTGTCCTAATGATCCCTCGGAGGTGTGGTGTTTGAGAGACATTTGGCTAAGTGACTATATGATCTTTACCTCAGGCAAACTCCAGATTAAGAAAGTCTGGGTCATTGCATCACCCTAACAATGAAGCTGTTCTGCTCAAAACCTGTCTTCTGCTACTGTGAATGCTGTAGCAGCAGTGTTTACAAAACATAATGTCATTAAAAATAAAACACAATATGAGAAGAAAGGCTTCTTTCTAAAGAAAAGCTACTTGCTAAAGAAAGTACTTCTTTACTGTTCTCTATTCTAGAATTACTTGCCTAGCTAGGAGTAGCACCTAAAGCCTCTCTTGTTAAAATCACAGCTACTGTCAAATTTATGTAAGAACCTGAGAAAGTTCAATAAAATACGTCTTTCTCAGGTAATGACAATTGAAAATATAAGGGGAAAGGAAGGCCCATGCAAAAATAATTTCATTTTTATCAAAATATTGTTTTAAAATATTTTAGCCCTTTCTCATTTCAGTTCTAATATCATTTTCACATGAGAAATTGAAAGTGTTTTAATTTCTTTTAGAATCAGTCATTAACATGGGAAGCATAGTAAAACTAAGTTACAGAATTACTTTGAGCATTCAGAATTGCAAAATCACATATTAGAATTAAATTGAATATAAGTTCTGAAGCAGAAAAATGCTTGGGTTTCATCTTCCACCATAAGTCTCATACCAGTAGAATTTGCCATTTATAATCATGCTATGCTCTATGTAGCCTTTGTTGTCTACCAATAATTGCAGCTGTAGCTTAAATCCATCAGAATGGTTTGTCTTATTTTACACATTAAAATAACGAGCTATTATCAGAATGTAATGTCACATGGAGAATGAAGTATCTACTAGTCACAAATTCATAACATCTTCTCAGTGAGTACCTCTTTAAATGAGTAGTTCTAGCCAAAGCTCCACTCAAAATCAGATCAAGTTTCTGTTTTACCTTTCTGCTCTGAAAAAAAAAGAGGTCAGCTGGAATTTGTTCATGGTCCCTGAGTTTGGGTGTGCTGCTACCTAAATCATTTAAATGCAGCGAGTATTAAACAGAGTAGTGACATCATTGCATCTTTAGTCAATCAATTCATAATCTGTGCAAGAAAGGTGGATAACAATAATGGGATAAGAATTATTTATCATGCACCTTGCAGTGCAGCTGATTTTAAAGAATTCATCAAAAATCTGATGTTACTTAAATGTTACTATTCTGAGAGTGATGGATTTTAAATTTGCCTCTCATAGATGCATTATAAGCTTTTTACGTTTTCAGAAGAGCTAGTGCTTTTACTTTTAAAATCCCCCTTTATGTCCTTGAAGGAGATCAACTACATATTCTTGTATGTCAGTGTATTAGCAAAAGGAAGGTACTAGCTAAATAATTCCTTTTCTTGTCTCCATTATTGGTGACATTTTTTGTTTCAGTGAAAGTCTAAGTGAATTAATGTGAAAGCTGCTACTTAATGACTAATAGTTGATCTAATAAATGATGAGACTTTATAAGTGTTCATTTCCCTCATTTTACTTTCAAGAAATCTGGTTATGTAGCAAATCAGTCAAAAGAGCATACACAGTCTTTTTAGAATTATAGCACCATATATAAGTCACTTTTTGCCAAGCTAGTGTTTCATCATCTGTTAATTGAAGGTATAGTTTTTAATTTTATTGGTTAAGCATGTACAGAACAAGATCCAGTGCTGTGGTCATCAGCTTGCTCACAGAGCTGTGAAACACCAGTTTGGTGTCTTTTTGCTCCATAAAATCATCACAAACATTTTTCTGTGCTGAGGTACCAGACTGGATTTTCAAAAAACATAACTTACAGCAAACACTTAGCAAAAAAGCTTTAAAGTAACCATTTTTTTAAAACAAGTTTGAAAGCATATCATATGTTTTAAAGCATATCATATATTCTAAAGAGTATCATATATTTATTTCAGTCCCCCTCCAATCTGTGTGACCTTAAGGGCTACACTTGAAGATACAAGTACAATGGAGGAGTTTAGTTAAGCCATTCAGATTTATATTTGGTTTCCTCCTCCATTTTCTTCTAACAATGTCTTCAAATCCAGGCCAGCATTATTTCATGTTGGTATGCCAGGATAGCCTTGGCCTGTCAAAATGTTTTATGACAGCTTGAATAAAGAGCCATCAGAGGCCCACTAGAGAGTCACAAGGTTACCTCCAATCCAGGCCCTTTATCACAAACACAAGAGGATGGCACCTTCTCCATCTCCCTGCCTGATGACACTATTAGAGGAGGTTATCCTATTGCTTTCTTCTCATTTTCTCTAGTCTTTTCAGGTTTTAAAAAATATTTATAATTTTAAAAATTTGTAGCATTATCAATGCAATTGGAGGAACTATTTAAATACATAATATGGCAGATAACATCTGAGCAACATTTGAAATATTTTCTCTGGTTGTAAATCCATTAGATTACTCATACTATTTCTCTAGCTTTTTCTTTCTTATGAAGTTTGGGATTTTTTTTGTCAGTAATACTATTACTAAGCTGTTTTTTAATATATTTTGAAATCTAAAGTATTTTGTGTTCCATTATAAGATTACAAAGCAACCATAAATTATTTATTATGACTTCTGATCCTATTCTTGTATATCTGTACATCAATTAGCAGAGGACCATCCTTGCATTTTCATATTAATTCACTGATTTAATTAAAGCTCAAGACTGTAATCCTTGTGAGCTGAATTTATTTCATAAAAATTGCTTCGTTAATAGATTTCCAGGGCTGCTCTACTTTCACCAGAAGTTTCTTCCTCCACCAGAAGAGCAAAAAATAATTTTCCTGAATTAGCAGAAAACTAAGGGAAAAACTATGTGCTGGCTTGAGCCCTATGTTGCCTGAGTTGCACCAAGTCCTATAATGGAGAAAGAGTGAGTGAAAACCAAGTTGCTGCATTTTATTCACTTAGGTGCTTGAGAGAGGGAATAATAGTGCCACAGAGCCCACTTTCCCTTCCTATGCCTTAACAAGTCAACTGCAAGTGTTTCTCATCTTCATATTCGAGTGCAGGAAACATACCTAAAGATAGTAATTCTAAGTGCTGTGAATAGTTTAACTTGGCTATTAGCACAGCCTGCAAATTGAAGTAGGTGGAGAAGCCTTTCAAATCCTGATAGAAAACAGATAACATAAAGAAATGCTGTTTGTGCTGGGAAAAGAGGATAAGCTGTCCTTACACAGAAAAGAAAGTTTTATCTGTCTCCTCTGCTGGTTTTATATCCCTTCCCCTTCTTTATTTTTACTCCTATTCAACCATTGCATTTTATTTCATTGAACACTAGAGCACTATTTAACATTTATTGCTTCTTTCACTTCAAGGTGGAGATGCAGATGCTAATGTTAGTAATTTTCAAAGATGGGATGCTGTATTTGTGTTGGCATACTTGCAAATGATGCCTAAAACTAAGGTTGCTTCTCAGAGTGTCTTGAGCTCAAGCAGTGTGGAAACGGGTTCAGTCTTCCAAGGTGCACTCTGCATAATGAAATTCCTGGGCTGACTGCACAAGAAATGCCTTTGCTTCATCACAGTCATGCTTTCTTACATCATTACAGTTAAATTTCCAGGCACCAAAACCTACATTGACCCTGAAACCTACGAGGACCCAAATAGAGCTGTCCATCAATTCGCCAAGGAGCTAGATGCCTCTTGTATTAAAATTGAGCGTGTGATTGGTGCAGGTAAGGCTGCTGTGGCTTTCTGATTCAACTGTTCCATTTAGCTGGGATCGAAACTCATACATCATAATGACAGGCAAATAATTATACCTCAACTGTAGAACTTTTTGCATTTGCCAGAGTGGTTAAGAGCAATGAAGCTTCACTCACTTTGAAAATGTAAAAACAAATGGGGGGGAGGGGAAACAACAAAATAGCAAATAAGTAAGTAAGTTAGGAGTCTTGCTTGACACTGAAAGTTTGTGGGTTTCTAATTCTGTATCTGCTATTAAAAATTTAATTGGAGGGAGGTGGGCAGTTTTGCTGCCTTCTATTTATTTTCAGAGTAAAAGCATTAGCATGAGTGCAATTTCTACTCTCTTTCCTTTTGCAAGAGGACTTTTTGACCTCTGAATTTTGGTTCATGTGAGTAAGGAAAACTGATTGTAACACAAAATCTTAAATAGAGACCAGGAAGGTCTTGTTTCTGTATAACAAAACCTTCCCTAAGGTTGTTTTTTGTTCTACCATTTTTCTTTTTGATATTTTATGAATACAAAAAGTTATTGTTTAACTTCTCATGACTGATTGCAATTGCACCAGCATTCCATTTCTTTTCCTCCTCTTGAACTGTCTACCACCTACTTAAGCCATGGTGTTCATGCTCTAAAAAGGCAGTTTCATTTGTTTGCATTAATAAGAGATGTGACATTTTTATTGCAGTACTCCATGTAGTGAAATTAAGTTTCTGTGGGTAAGAAAAATATCACATACTTTGGATTCCTGGAGGAAATGTTCTTTTGCTTTCCTGTTGTTTCATAAAAGTATTAGTAGATTAGTTTTCAAATCACCCTGTAGATTGTCATGCACTGTAAATTACATATTGTGGTATTATTTAAAAAGAGAAGAAATATCTCTAAAATAAGCTGGTTTACATTTAAAAAATCTTCACATTTAGAGTTCACAATGCCTCTTTAAAATAACCTCACTCATGTTGAATCATGTCTTAATCACGTAGTACTGCTGAAATTAACAACACTGCTGAGCAAATTATTCTGTCAGATGAGTAAGAGCATAAGAATCCAGCCCTTGCTAACTAGTAATATTTTTAATGCTACAATGGCAGTATCTCTTCTGATAAATACACAAAATGCAAGTTTTAAATTCAGGATTAGTATAGAAAAATTACTGAGCTGTATATTTTTACTTAAGTTTAAAACCTATCTGCATAGCAGCAGTTCATAGCACAAAGATATTCAGCTGGACTTCGCCAGCTCTTTCTGAGCAAAATGCTGAAAATGCTTCAGTTGCAGAGTATAGTTTAAAATGTATTCTCACTGTTATGACAGACTAATTCCAGAATGTTAATTTTGTTGACTGCAGATGAATTTATTCTTGATTTTAACGAGTATAACTGATAGCAAAAAGAAAACAAACAAAAAAAAACCCAAAAAATGCAATGTGTCAATAATCATTCTGAAGAAAGTTAATTAGAAGTGCTGTGGTGAAACGTTATAATATGGGGGGGGTTAGCTGTGGCTTTAACCTGTTGATGTGGATAACAAACAAGAGTGAAATGGAACAGGAACAACAGAAAGTTAGACCCAAAGAAGCATCTGAAACTCATACATCAAAGAAGAATATGGAATTTCTGCTAGTGACTGCACCAGAAAAGCCACTTAGCAGTCTCAGTATGCATCAGCAATGCTGGTCACATCAGCTATTGAGTAGTGCCATGTCTCTCTCAGACAAACAGGGTGCAAGTATGCTTATGCTCAATTTGCATGAGGGATATGTGCTTTCCTTGCCAATATTTTAATTACCATCCTGCTGCGGCCAACTGTCAGGTACAGAATATGGTGTCCACTATTTTAACTCCTTGTTCCTACCACACGTCCTTTGTTTCAGCTTCTTCCTTGTTGACATGCAGAGGTAGTGGCTGTGTGACTGTGCAGTATTCTCACTCTTGTAATATTTTCTGGATCATTTTGAGGATCATTTCAGTTGAATATACTCTTTTCTTAGGAACAAAAGTAGTTCATTGGCTAGCATCCTGGCCTGAAATGCATAACATACAAATTCAGATTTCTGGTTTCCCTAACTGTGAGTGATCTGCTTTTGGAATTCAATCAAAATCAGATCACAGAGAGCTGGAAAGGAGTTAAGCCTTGGTTTCTCTATGCCAAGTATCCTAATTACCTGTCTTTGAAGTGTCACATACATACACACTTATACTCGCGTTTTCTTTTCATTGTGGAACAAAAACAATTTTGGAAGGTACTGCTAGAGAAAATTTTTATCCTTTAGGAAGTTCTTCTGGCAAGGAGCTGTGAGTACAGTGAATGGTGAATTCATTAATAGTCATCCATATTGCTAATTAAGTGCAGGAGGCAAGTTAAGGCACCAAGCTAAAGGCATGAGAAGCTAGTTCTTATGTATGTAACAGCTATGCCTCCTGCTCCTCATAGCTGTGACAGATGTTCAGACCACAGCTCCAGTGCCCAAGGATGGTTGCGCGTAAGGCCTCACCTGTGCAGGCAAGAACAATTATACTCTGGCCAATTAGCTCACACACAGTATGGTGTTAACAGAGGTATATGGAGTGGGATTGGAGCCTAACCTGAATTCAGCTAGCATAGAACAGGAGGAAGAGGAATTTGATTCTGTATGCCATCATCTGCTTGCTGAGTGGAGATTTAGACAAACAAGTCAGTTGGAAATGGTAAGGTCTGATCAAAGTTATATCCTTCTGGCTGAACAACTGAGAAGCTGAGGCCCAAGTACTTTCTTTTACTTCTCTAAGCTCTGCTGTTGAGGGTGACAGGAGAACAGTGTTGGAACCAGTGATGGTGTCCTAAACAAGATTTCACAGAACTCATCCATTAGGACACTTCAACATGTACCTCTTCAAGCATTCAGCCTCATTTCCAAGCATGCCTTTATTGACAGTCAGATCCCTTGCCATGGTGTATGTGCATGTAAGTCCTGATCCTACCAGGTGTCTCAGGGCCTCAGTCTACATCCCAAAGGGATTCTCTAATCAGCTCTCTGTGTTAGTCTTTCCTAATTCAGTCATTTTTTTTCAGCACTTAACCAAAAACATGTCTTGGATGTAGGTCTGTTGGCATATTTATGTATGCTCAATAGCTTAAAGTTAAGGCACTCCACAGGTATGCAGGAGATAAATTTAAAAAGCTTTATTTGCTTTGGAGGAGGGACTTAGATCTACATCTCCCATACTCCAGGTGAATTTGCAAAGTGCCAGGTTATTAAATATTTTTTTATTAATCTGTCTTTTTAAAGAGATGTTCCACTTTATTCAGTAGAAGATATGTTGCTATACTTTTCTCCTATATGTCCTAAGAGGTTTTATTTCCTGGATACAGAATAAGGGGGGGGGGGGGAGGATGTCTCTCTTTCTCTCTCTGCCGACATGGCTGGGACAATCCTTAAATCTTCCACAATCTCAATAATAGTGCGGTAGATGCATTGCCATTCAGGTCCACATTTCACATGCTTCATTCTCTTTCCTGTCTGCTTACTTCTCTCACAAATTATGACTACAGGGGTGCGATTTTTGGTATTCTTGCAGGCTGTTTGGCCATTTTTTTCATATGATTCTTCAAGTTCCAATTGTCTGTTAGTTTAGAACCTTTTACAGACTTTTAGCGTTTGCTTATGTTTGTTTAATGTAACAAGACACACCTTTCATTTCATAATCTGCAAGGTAAATTATCCTGCTTGAAGGTAATAATGTAGTGCTTCATTTAACACCATAATGATGTTAAATTAAAAGCAGCTCTGAAAGACCTTCATTTTGAAATGAAAAAAAAAAATCAAACCTAAAGACAGTAAGGAAACCATGTAGAACAGAATGACGTTTTCATTTAGAAATTATATTACTTTTTTTGTAATAGTATTTTCTTATGAAAACCACTTTATTTCCTATTTTTGAAAAAAAAAACAACAAAAAAGGTAAGAAATTACTAACAAGTATTTAAAAGATTCAAAAAACAGTCCTCTAGATTAGTTTAACCTGAAGTGTTTACTCTGTAAGGTACTTAGTCAACAATTCATTTAAAGCATGTGTCTGTGTTGCTGTTCCTAAGTAATCCATCTTAAATATGAACATCACATTTAAAGTTTAAACACATACTTAGGTGTCTAGTTGATTCAAGGTCTAAACAGAATATTGATATTATAGTAATTCAGATTTGATCTAATCCATTTTAGGAGAGTTTGGTGAAGTCTGCAGTGGGCGTATGAAACTTCCTGGCAAGAGAGATGTTGCAGTGGCTATAAAAACTTTGAAAGTTGGCTACACTGAAAAGCAAAGGAGAGATTTCCTGTGTGAAGCAAGCATTATGGGCCAGTTTGACCACCCCAATGTTGTTCACTTAGAGGGGGTTGTTACCAGAGGTAAGCAGCATATCAATCTGTCAAATAAATAACAGCATAATGACAGAAATTACTTTAGCTTATTTGTTGTCAAAAATTCAAATTATAAACAGGCTGCACACTCCTAGTGGATTTTCTCCTGATGTGTAACTAACTGAAACAATACTTACTTTATGCTACAACCTGAGGAAGAAATTAAGATGCACACATGAGTAAAAAATGAAGTACTTTGAACTCATATTTTTCTAGTTTCATTTACCCTCAAACACCATGCAGAGAGATAAGATTTCTTATGTCCTTTCATATTATCTGAAGTGTCATTATTCCAGAGTCCTGCTCACACAACAGGAGTTAGGAGAGCACACTGACATTTTGATTTTTGTGGTTTAATTTTGTGAATCGTGACCAAGTTCCATGCAGGCATATAAGAACTTATTAGAGCTCAGTAGCAGTGCTAGAGGCCTCAGAAATGCTCGCTGTCTCAGTGATTCAGTTCTTCAAAAGAATAATGTCTGTTTTATCAAAAAAAGCACTCCATTTGTGTTACAGTTTCTCAAACAAAGTGTCTTCTTTTCTTGCAGGGAAACCAGTCATGATTGTAATAGAATACATGGAGAATGGGGCCTTAGATGCATTTCTTAGGGTGAGTACAAAAATGAAAGCATAGAAGCATTTTAAGTGAGCTATATATGTATATTGTTATACATAATCACTTTTTAAAATAGTTTTACATATGTGCATATATATATATGTATACATGCATGATATCCATATAATTAAAAACTGTTTTCGGCTGAAACAGAGCTTTACAAATACTAGCACTTCTCTACATTATTTCAATAAAACCAGATCAGAAATGAGAGGAACAGAGGATCACATGAGAACAGTCTAGGAATTTAAGTGATTTAATTTGGCATAGACATGGTGGTTTTATTATTGCACCAGCTGAACTTAAAATCACTGATACCTGAAGCCCAATGTTCTGCCTTTTGGGAAGAATTTTATAGTGTCAGGATGGTGGAAATCATCATACAAGAATTCTTAAATAAACTATGGTTGTGTTTAAGAGAAAAAGGGAAAAGAAATGCAAGTTCACAAAAAAATTAACTTTTTTTGAGTGTTTGTTCTGAACTGGCTAGTTCTAACTCCTTACCATGTGTACAAGACAGTGCAAGATGATGCATAAATGCTCTGTAGAGAACAGAAAACTTATATTTGTTTGATAAACTCCAAACTATGAGTAAAATTATCAGTAGCTAAGTTTCCAAAAGGAGATAGTTCTTATTTTCTTGATACAAATGATTATGCTGAGAGTTGAAGAGCATAGAGACAAACTAAAAAGCCGAGCATCAGTTAATCTCTGTTCAAAAAGACTTGCCAGGACTTGGCCAGAAATTTATAGTGATTAGCAAGTTTTGTTACTTCTAGTACATTAACTACTCACACATTTCTTAACTGAATGTACTGCTTTGTCTCTGAAGAAAATAAAGCTTGTGTTTGAAGTGAGTTTCTTTGCCCCAGGATGAATTGCCACAGAAGCAGTAAATAAGTAGAAAGCTGAAGTTGTAAAACTGATTCTTATTTCTCTTCTCAGCTATACTAACAAGAATTACTGCTCCTTTCTTCCTTCCAGAAACATGATGGGCAATTTACAGTCATTCAGCTAGTGGGAATGTTGAGAGGAATTGCTGCTGGAATGAGATATTTGGCCGATATGGGATATGTACACAGGGATCTCGCAGCACGCAATATTCTTGTCAACAGCAACCTTGTTTGTAAAGTGTCAGACTTTGGCCTTTCCAGAGTTATAGAAGATGATCCAGAGGCCGTCTACACTACTACCGTAAGAGAAATTGATGGGTTTTGATAGTTTTGTGATGTGTTTATAAAGAAGAAGCATAACTTCTAGAGAGTATAGACGAGAGAAATATATTAATTGGTTTAGAAATGTTAATCAGTCAAAAGGAAAAGAGTCTTTGCAGAAATCTGACTCTAATTAGGGATTGATATTTTTGTAAGAACATAAATTTGTATTTGGTAAAATTCTAAAAATTTTGCCCATTATCTTCATTATTCCCTTCTTCATAATTTTCTGTTTGAACAAATACAGAAGTTTTACCCAGAAAAATTTAATAATCTCATTTATTATGAGTAAGTTAAAATATGTGTAGGGTATTGCTATTTTTATCGTTATATTTTATCTCACCAAAATGTTGACTAATTTGAGACTAGACTATGACAAATTCTGCATCTTCCTTTGCTTTTGGGTGGGAAGCTTTTCTTAAATAAGCATTCACTGGGCACACTATGCTCTTTATTGTTTTGTTGAGCCAGCTCGACTTTCCCACCTGTGGGGCCTTGCTGTACCTATTTTCTCATGCTGAGAGAAGGAGGGGCCCCTGGAATCTGCTCCAACAGGCACAGGGATACAAAAAAAAAGCAGCCCCATTCACGGCTGTCACTCCTGCTGCTTGGCATTAAGTGAGATCCTGGTTTAAAAATGTCAGACCGAGATTTCAAAGGAGCCACACGACAACTCAATGGGATTTATATGCACAGGATAACATTCCCTTCACCTAACTCAGACAGCCAAGAGTTAAACGACTAGTGTAAATCAGACATCTAAGCAGCCTTTGAAAATCACTGGAAGGATAAGCACTTCCAGAAAAATGCATCCAGCTTAGTTTAGACAGGTATGTAACTTTCTATGGTCCAAGTGTTTTCAGAGCCTAAACTTCCTCAGACTCCTTTGAAAATTCTGCAAATGATCAACTGTATGATCAAGTATATAAGTGCTGTTTTTGACGTTGATGGAAGTAATTGCAAATGCACTCTATGGAAGATGACACAGAAATTCTGTGGAGGAGCCTAATGAAGATAAGACCCTAGGAGCAGGGTCCTAGGTGCAGGACCTTGCACACAACAAGTTCCTGTGCAGGGTCCTGCACCTAAGGAGGAATAACCCCATGCACCAGTACAGGCTAGGGGTTGAGATGCTGCAGAGCAGCTCTGAGGAGAAGGACCTGTCAGTTCTGGTAGACAGCATGTTAACTATGAACCAGCAATGTGTCCTTGTGGCCAAAAAGGCCAGTGATATCTTAGGATGCATTAGGAAGATGTTGCCAGCAGGGTGAGAGAAGTTATCCTCTCCTTCTGCTCTGCCCTGGTGAGGCCACGTCTGGAGTACTATGTCCAGTTCTGTTCTCCCCAGCTCAAGAAAGACAGGGAACTACTGGAGACAATGCAGTGAAAAGCTACTAGAGTGATTAGGGAACTGGAGTATCTCTCATAGGAGGAAACACTGATAGTGCTGAGCCTGTTTAGCCTGGAAAAGAGATTACTGAGACAGAATCTTATGAATGCATACAAATATCATAAGGGCAGGTGTCAAGAGGATGGGACCAGACTCTTTTCAGTGGTGCCCAGTGACAGGATGAGGAGCAATGAAGCACAGGCCAAAACACAGGAAGTTTAATTTTAATATGAGGAAAAACTTACTTATTTTGAGCATGAAAGAGCACTGGAAAAAGCTGCCCAGAGTGGCTATGGAGTCTCCTTGTCTGTAGATATTCAGAACCCACCTGGATGTGATATTGTGCAGCCTGCAGTAGGTGAACCTGCTTTAACCTGCCACAGGTGAACCTGCTTTAGCAGCAGGGTTGGACTCAATGATCTCCAGAGATGCCTTCATATCCCAACCATTCTATGATTCTGTGGATCTGTAAAAATGAAAATTTTCTTCTTTTCTATTTTCTTCTTTTTTTTTAATAGGGTGGAAAAATTCCAGTGAGATGGACAGCTCCAGAGGCCATCCAGTATCGCAAATTTACATCAGCAAGTGATGTGTGGAGTTATGGAATAGTTATGTGGGAAGTAATGTCCTATGGAGAACGGCCTTATTGGGACATGTCAAATCAAGATGTAGGTTATATGTTGCCTATTTGTGACCATGTGTACAGGCTAGAAAAACAAAAAGTACATATTGTAGACACATGCATATGTTTTTCACTATATATGCATAAAATGTTGGTTTAGAAATAAAATTTATCAAAATAGTGTAGGGTTCTAACATAATGAAGAAGTTACAAAGCTTTCACTTTTTACCTGTATCTCTAAATCAACATCAAAGTTGAAATAAAAGAAGATAAAAGTGTAAATGATGAGTCAGTTTGGCACAGTGCAAAATTGTTAATATTTGACAGGTCTCAGTGTCAAAGATTTCATGGACTGTCAAAATATGGGCAAACAAGTCCTTGGGGCAGAGAAAGAGAAATATTTACATTCCCTAGACACCCAGTAGAATTTCATTTCTTTTGACACCTTCCTTCTGTACCAGACTCAAACATAAAAGAAGTCTGACAGGAATATAAGATGCCTCAAAGGCAAACTTTACCTATCTTTCAGGGAACAGTAAGGAAAAACTTTTAAATAGAGGAGAAATTTTGGTATCTTCATGCTTCTTCTTGGATTTTGAAAAGTATTTTCTCTTTTGAAAACTGCAAGGAAAGCACATGACAGAACCTTTTTCATAAAACAGATAATTACCAGTTCTTGCAGTTTTGTCTCTTTTTCGAATCTTACATATTAATCTTCAATAGCACCTAGGTAAAATAATTTTAAATATTCCTGTAAACTGTGATCTTCAAGAATGTCCTCCCCAAACATGTACACATCCTACCAATCCCATAGATAAATCTATCATTCAAAAATACAGAATCGTCTTATGATTAGTTTTTTATTCTTCTTCACAGTTACCAATGGGAATATTTAATGGGAATAAAAAATGCTAGCTGGGTCTCTTGTAGTTTTGCATATAAATTCAGTTAGTTTATATAGCTTAAATGTATAATTTTGCCTAAAAGTGGATGTGGAGGTAAGTCATAGGCCAGATCACCAAAAAAATATGTCTCCCTGACTCTGGATCTTTAGATGTCAGGTGCTGAATTCTGCCCCTCTTCATTTAAGTCATTGTTTTACATTAAGGAGGATACAAATTTGTGTTGTGACCTCTTTTTAAAAGTCCTTCTTTTAGCAGTGCCTGGAGCTAGGGTGTACCACAGAAACACTCATCCTACAGGCTCCCCACAGACCGACAGCAGGCTGAGCACAAGTGATACGCAGAGTCCCTTAAACTTCTCTGAGCAGTAGCTTCCCCTCAGCTTCATCCTTGCTGGTAACAGGAGCCCTCAGACCTCTGCACTTTACCCAGTTCCCCTATTAGACTGCTACTGTCTGGCTGGTGCTCACTGGCATTCTGTTACCCTAGTGCAGATTAGTTTTGCAGAAGAGGACAAGAGCTTAGGCTTACCTTGTTTTTCTTTTCTGTATTCCTGGATTTATTACCATTGTTATGATCATTAATTTGTAAAATTATTATATACCCAGAAGTAGAGTGATAACATTGTGTTGTCCTGTGACCTGTATTTAATACTTCTTGGTCAGCAACCAGTATATACAGTGAACAGACCTGATGCTCTTCTAATCTACTTTACATCTTCAGATAGCCTGACTATAAAAGCGTACTTGACCCTTACCAGTATTCCCTTTTTGTCTTCTTGCAGCAAAAGCAGAATCTGAAATACATATTGTGGGAAGTGTAAATAATATAAATCTAATAATATAATTAATAATATGATAATTTATAAATATTAGTAAGAACTCTAGCTGTTTTCTCTATGTAGCTTTACTTATTAAGAAAAAAAGAAAAAGAATACAGACTTTTGGAACACCACCCCACTTTTCTTAGCAGAGTAGACACTTGTTGTACCCTTTGAAATGCCCAAGTTTTGTATAATTTCTTTCTTTTTTTTTAATAACCTTTAATTACTGATATTTTAGAATACTTTTTTTTGTAAGGTTTTGGAAATTTCCAGAGATTCTATCCATCTGTAGCTAACTCATTATTTGATGTGTCTTAGTTTCACCCTTCTTGCTCAGAACACACATCAGAGAAATTGATTCTGCAGTATCCCAAAATCCTTTTTAAAATTTCCTTCTTGATTCCTAACTCTCTTCAGATTTCTCTGCAGCTCATAATGAATATGGAAAAGTCCTGCTCATGATCCTTTTGTTCATGTTTTCACTAACCCATATACTTTTAGATACAGTCTTAACTAGGTGGTTTGTCAGTTCTGAGTATCTCAGATATTTTGATGATTGTGTTGCTCTTGCTGTTACCTATTTTTTCATTCCTCATTGGAGGTCTCTGCCTTCTGACCTCTTATGCAACTGCTTCTTTTGTGGTAAATCATATGTAGTATGCATAAAGGGTTTAATACCTTTTACCTTTTAGAAGTTCAGAAATTTCTGCATTGATTTTCATAATACACCAGTTGTCCTAAACACACTGTAGCTTATTTTTCACTTTTACTCCATTCCTTTACTGTAAGGAGTTGTTCTTTTATTTTTTTCCTCTTAATAGCACTCCAAAGTATCTTACATTTTACTTTTAATGTTCTCTTTCCTGCATAGTACTGTTCTTCCATTTTCCCTGTTCTTCCGCAGAAATCCTCTCTCCCTACCCTGAGAGATAATGTCACTGTCTCTAAAAGGGCACCACACTCATTCTTTAAGGTGTCTATATTGCTGCAGGAATTGAATATATTTCAGTCATTTTTGAGTTGTCAGATAGTGCTGTCATTCTAAATGTTCAGATAGAAGCTGAGGCCCAGAGAGATGATGCAGTTTCCCTGAGGTCAGAAGGCATTTTGTGACACAAACCTGCAGTAAGTGCCCTGCCACTGGGCTGTACGTCCTCTTTTTAAAGAGCTTCTTTTCTGCAAAAGGTTTTGATACAATCATGGGTTTCAGCCAGGTTTTTCGAAGGTAATTTTGTATTCTTTGCAGTTATCTTGCAGTCCACTGCTTTTGCATCTTCTCACACAACCTGTGGAATATTTTCTATCTATCTGAAGGTATTATTTTCACTAAATCCTAGATACTCACCAACTTTATTTATTATACCAGGTCTATTTCCTGGGGCTACAACCAGAACAGTTTCTAACCTTGCTTTCTATACAAACTGAGGGAGAATACAGTCCTATGCACTGCCCTTAAGGAACAAGAACTCTTTCTTAGCAATTCTAATACTGCCATGTCAGTCAATGTCAGTATACTTGAAATCCCCCATGAACAGTGTTTTAGTCCTTTTTCACAAGCCTTTATTACCTGCCTTGCTTCCTGATGTGCTTTCGTATCCCGTCCTCAAGGTCTTCAGCAGTTTCCTGTGATTTTACTTTACCCATTTTTATTTTCTGTTTAAATCCAAATGGACTTGGCTAAGGAAGTCAATGGGTGGGTGTAATTCTTGGTTCAGACATTTTATGCTCTCCTTCAATGATATCATCACCTAGCAGCATCTCTTATTAAATCTAACTTTCTGTTTAGCTGATATATTAAAATACCATTCAGCCAGGTCTTCCTCTCTCACATGGCATGTTTCTGCTACTTTATCATTAATATAACATGGCTAGACATAGAATACAACTTTTTTTTTCCCCTAACAATTTCTGTCTGATAAACATTTTTCTTGGATCCTTTTATAATATCTTCAGGCTTTTTGTATATTATATGTGCGTGCACAGATCCCTATCCATTTACAAGTCAGTTGCTTCTGCCACACACTCTTTCATAAAAGCCTTGGGGCAAGTAATAATGCTTTCTGAAATAACTCCATTTATCAATCTATCTGTTGCTCCCTAGGTGAATTTAATTGTTGTTCCCTGCTGCTCACTTGACTAGGTAATATAGCTATGTTCTGCACATATAGAACAATATGCTTAATAAGCCCAAACAAAGTCAGGGAAATTATTAGAAAACATGAAGGCTAGTGTCAAAACAACAGACTCATATTTCTGTAACCATGATAGCAAATTTTAATTTATTGTTTTTTTCCCCCCTTTTATTTCTTGAACTGGGTAGCAGTATACATTCTTTAAATATCCCTTGATGAACAATGATTAACTATGTTGACTACTAGGTGATAAAAGCAATTGAAGAAGGCTATCGTTTGCCAGCACCCATGGACTGCCCAGCAGGACTGCACCAGCTGATGCTGGATTGTTGGCAGAAGGAACGTGGTGAAAGGCCGAAGTTTGAGCAGATAGTTGGTATTCTGGACAAAATGATTAGAAACCCAAACAGCTTGAAAACCCCACTGGGAACCTGTAGCAGGTAAGAAAAGCTCTAGAATGTGTTCTTATGATGATGAATGCACCTGAATGTTCTTGGTTGCTGGTTCCAGTTCACACTTATTCCATGTGTGTCTCAGTTCCTTCTTCCTTCTGTTCCCTCTTCTTCCCTTCCCTCATTTGCCCTTCTTTTTTTACCATGACAAAAAAAAGGAATTTCTTAAAAAATAGGCAAAATAAATAAATAACATGGAACTAACACATTTCTCAGCAAACTACTGCCTGCTCGTCACTCTTTCCACTCTCTCTCCACTAGCCGTTTTTGTTTTCTTTGTTTCTTAAAATTGTGAAGTCTGAAGGGCAAGGGTCGTCATCTACTGCAGTTTTGTGTGATGCATCCCTTGCCCTAGGAACTGCTACAGTAGAAATAGTAATTAATAATACTCATACTCTGTCAATGCACTTTGACATGCTACACTCTAGATTTTTACCTTTCATTTTCTGGCTTTTACTCCCTTCAGTGATTAAATCTCATTGTATTTCATGGTGTAGTTTTTAATGGCTTCTTAGTAATTTCAAGAATTATTTAATCATGGTAATCTTTAGATCTGCTAGCTAGACCACTGCACTAGGGAATCAGCTAGCCTGTGTTCCATTCCCGGTTCTTCTACTGACTGATATGCTTGTGTGACCTTAAGCAACTTTGTGTCTCTGTTCTTTCCTTGTCGTTGTTTTGTCCCATCCAATTGAATAATGAGAATAGTTACTTCTATATTTTCTAAGATGCTTAAGATATTTTACTCAGCAACTGTAGTTGCAGCTTTTGTCATGCTAGGTAATAAGGTTGATTTTCTGTTGGTGACAATAATCTGTTAGGCTGATTTTGCTTAATCTGACCTTTCGTCTTTTACATGAATAAGCTTAGGAAGTACATACTGTCAACTACAGAGTAGTCAAGAACTACTCACAGAATAATCTGAACTGTGTGTAAAGGCCAGTTAGTTTCTACTCTTGACGTTTTTAATACCCCAGACTTATTTGACTCTCACCTTGCTAAATACTCCCTGATGTTTTACACTCTTTGGAAACAACTTACTTTCCTTTTTCCTTCTCCGTAGACCAATTAGCCCTCTTCTGGACCAGAACACTCCCGATTTTACCACTTTCTGCTCCGTAGGCGAATGGTTACAAGCTATTAAGATGGAAAGATATAAGGATAATTTCACAGCAGCAGGCTACAACTCTCTTGAATCAGTTGCCAGGATGACTATTGAGTAAGTTAGTACTGGGCATGTTTAACTTGTATTTAGGGAATTTCTAGGTAAAAGAATACATAATGTTCAACTCCAAAATTTTACCCTGAGTACAAACATGGTACTTGAGGGTAAGCCAGCAAGTTTAACAGCTGATGATGTTATATTAGAGCATCCCGTGGTGGCATCACCTTTTTCCCTGCTTTTGAGAGCGACTGAAATAACAGCAAGGGCCTAGAATTTGAGGGAGATTGTGACCAATTTCAAAGTATGTATGTATAGGAAAATAACCACTTTGCCTCCACTACCTAACTGGTACTTTTTTCCAGGCTTGTACTAGGAAGATGTGGAATTTTCTTCTAATTGGCTGGGGGCTGTCTGTGTCCTGCAAGAAATGACTTTGCATCACAATAAGTCTATAGAAGCAAAACAATTTTCTGAAGGCAAGCATGGCCTGTATTGGTACTGCCATCTTAAACAGGTCTTCTTGGCACCCTGCAAACATCATGCTTATCCTGGTGGTTGCCAAACACATATAATTCCTCTTACAGAGAGCAGTGGTTTTCTATGCAAGTTTCTAAACAATAATCTCAAGTTTGCAACCCTACTCTCATCTGCCTGGTATTAATAGGGGTCTCAGCCTGTAGCTGGAGAACTGTCATTAGAGCCCACAAGCTTCTACTAGGTCAGGTAGCACTGGTAGCAGTGAAATTGAAACAGCTGCTCATTCATTTGCATGATGGGTATGGGTGAATATGCAAAGGGTTTCTCTAGGCATCTCTTTAGAAGTCAGAATGTAATCCCCAAAATCTTGTGTTTATGTATAACTTTGTCCTGAAAGCCACCTGAAGTATTTTACAAGAGGAGTGTCTCTTTCTTCGCGTGTCCCTAAGAGCCACAATGAAAGATTATCGTAGTGAAAACATACTGGCCTCATTCTTAGATGTGGAGATACATGCAGTGTAATTACATGACAGTTGACATGTAATTGCACTCTTCACTGAGAAGTTGAACAGTGCCTATATGAACTTCACAGTACGGAGCTGAGGTTCCAGTGTAGCCTCAATGTTAGAAACCTGTAGCACAGACCACTTCGTAGCTTTGACTCACAGTTGAATACCATACAATAGCAGTCTAAGTTGAAAAATTAACAATGTACGCATTTATCTTTCCCAGGGATGTGATGAGTTTAGGGATCACGTTGGTTGGTCATCAAAAGAAAATCATGAGCAGCATTCAGACTATGAGAGCACAAATGCTACATTTACACGGCACTGGCATCCAAGTGTGATAGACATTTCTCCCTTATGAGGGAGGTGACAGACTGAGAGAACAGCACTGGCCTTCAGTATATATGAAGTGCTGCTAGAAGACACTTGATTTCCTGGGTCCTTCCTGCAGTGAATAGAAGAGCTACAAGAAGCACCTACAGACTTGAACTCCTAAGTGCCACCAGAATTTATGAAAAGGGAATTAGGATCCACCAGTGGTGGCAAGGAAAACAGCAGTGACAATAAACAAAGTACTACCTGAAACATACAAACACCTTGAGCTCTCTAACCTCCTTTTTATCTAATAGACTTTTTAAATGTACATAAAAATTTAAAAAAGAATATATTTGTCAGATAAAATCATGATATTATTGTTGAATTCAACAAGATATTTTCCTTAAATCTGTGATTTCTGAATCTTTTTTTAATCATTTGTGTTTATTCTTCATAAAGACTTTCTTTTAGTATGATGTTTATATCTTTGGACCTTTTTAGTGCTAATTCTATGACACATTACTACACTGGGTACCTCTGAAGGATTATTTGAGTTCCTAGAGATTTAAGAAGCATGACCAAGCAATGTATAACTGTCCGAACTTTGGTATCCTTTTGTGCCATTTACTTTTGTTAGATCAGCACCGTATTGACATGGCTAGCTAATTGGCAGGGAGTCAGGAAAATGCAAGGTGCCAAGAGCTCTGATATTTTTTAAAGAATTTTTTAAGGTTACACATATACTATCTTTTAAAAGAAAATAAAAGAGAAAAAAAAAAGAAAAAGAAAAGCAATAATGACCCCTAAGTAGTTCTAGGCACTTTTAGCAAATTGTTTGCAAGATGATTTTAATGGACTAGAGTGAAAGTGAGATATATTCTAAGATGTAGATCTACAAATGTAAACCTGCTGAGATACTGCATTGAGTGGACAAGTGATTGTAGGAGTATCTCAGAACACAGGTGCAGTTCTCCGATGTTACCTAAACCATTTAATCTGAGCACATCACTTTTTTTTTCAGTACTCTGCATTAGCAAATCTGAGAGAAATAGCTGGCATATATTTTATATGAGTTTAAGCCGTATACAGTCCAGCTGTCAGAATGAGGACATAGATTTTATATGAAAACTGTAGAGCATGAGGCAAGGGGCAGTTCAAAATTTTCAGTTTTTTTCATAAGCTTTTGCTGCTCTGAACAATTATGCACGTGTGTGCTCACACAGACACAACAGTCAGTCATTCATCAGGAGCACAGATGCAAGAGTAATTGCTCAGTGGAATATCTTTACACCATTTATAGATAAATTTTGTTTGATTAAAATATTTAACTACTATAAGCAATAATGAACAGTGTCTCTACATATATTGCAGGAATACATATGAATCAGAGAGAAACGCTTTAAAAAAAAATCTGAAAATTGTGAACTACCCCAGCAATGAAATGCTGTACTTCCAAAGAGAATTGGGCTGCTTCTATTGATTTTGATAGAGAAAGATCCCAGGGATCAGTCATAAATTGGTCTTGTTTGATAATGTGGGCATCCACACAAAAAAAATAAAAATGAAAGAAAAACCCTGTAAATGTTCCTTTGTAAAACTTGTAAATTTTATTTATACTGTCTTGTTTTGTACACATATTTATGTGTAGTGAGCTCTGAAAACATTGAAAATGCACTATATTTTTCTATTTTACTTGCAGAGCATCACAGACAAACATGTATATTCAGTGCTACATAATGTGTTTTCCCACATTTAGGACCAAAGATAGTTATCAAAAACTTAAATGCATCATTTTCACCCTCCTTTTTTCTCCCCCTTTTTAGATCACTGTACAGTGTTATATTTGTCATTTTATTTATTTGTTTTGTAGAAAAATCAGTTTGATTATACTAAGTTTTTGTCCCCCCTGCTTTTGTTAAAGAAAATCTGTAAAAAGCTTTTAAATAACATAATCCCGTTACATAGACACTTCCATTTGTAATCTTTGTAATAGACTGTAAATATATTTTTGGAACTATAATGCAATGTGCATAAGGGTTATTTTTCAGTGTCCATATATGATTGTTTATACAATTCACAGCACTTTACAGTCATGCTGAGAAGCCTAATTTATTGCCTGGATTTGGGCAGAGTAAGAAAAAAAGGTGAATATTCTTATTTCATATTAGATTGTCATTCAGTAGAAATGGAGTTATTTTCTTGTATGCAGCTCAAGACGGTTTTTTAACTATTAAAATTAATTTTTTCTAGAAATGCTGTAGAAACAAGACGCAGAGTAGACTGCATGCCCAGTAGTGGAAATTAGTGCACACAAACATTCAGCCAAGGCACTTCAAGTAGCCGTTGGAACACTCTTGAATAATAAGCACCCATTTTGTGTTATAACAAATGCTAAGTGCCTCACTACTGGGGTGAGCATCTGTGGGCAGCTGCACAGGGTGCTTGTCAGTTGTACTGCTACTTTAGGCACCCAGCTATGAATTTAGGAGTCTAAGTTCAGACACCTTCTTCCTTATAAATCTTGGCTATTGTTTTTAAGGGCTTGGTGATTAAAGGTGCGATGCAGCAATGCTGGTATTGCTGAGAACTCACAAACCCTAAATGCAAAAGAGTTAAGGCCAGGCTTCACCTTTAGGAATTTTTCAATATTCTGAAGCACAGAGGCCTCAAACCACATGTGGTGACCTGGGCTCACACATGTGAAAGTGAGGACCCTAATGGTATTTCTTCGTTATTTTTTGTTGTTTGAGTTCCTTATTGTTTGTTGTTTTACTTCTTTGAATAGTAAATATATTTTGTCATTCATCTATATACCTTGACTGCCTTAATGTTGTCACAGATTTTTACACATTTGAAGGGTATAGAGTAGACCCAGAAAGCACAATAGCTGTCGATACTCCTATCGTATCTATCTGCTCAGAACATTACTTCAGTTTAGAGCACATGCATGTAAATGGATTTTAACTAGTAGAGCAGCAACATATTGATGTTGGTTGCAGTTCCCCTGGTTCCAAAAAAAACATAGTCCAGTGTAAGAAAAATTAAAGTGCAGAAAAAAGTTGGAAGAAACTGAAGAAAAATCTGGGTCGGAGGGAAAATTAAAGGCTAAATGACAAAATAAAGACATTATCTCAGTTCTGGCTTAATTTCATTGAATTTGGAAATCATGCATCGCTGAAGGCAGATTATCAGGCTGTCAGTGAGGCTGATCTTTCTTGAATTTATCCATCTACAATCATCTAAAAGTACGATGCCTAAGACAAACAGGATGAATCCCCCTCTGGGAATGCTTATCTCCATTACCTGTAGAGGGAACCCAGATGGTTAGCTTAAATTAGGCGTCTAATGTCTAGATAGTTAAAGTTAGGTGAGGTGATTCCTACCCTGTATGTCCTTGGCAGCTGCAGTTTCCCCTGCAAGCTGAGTGTTGTAGAAAGGCAGCTCCTCCACTACTAGGATGTCCCAGAATGTATTTAAACTGGGCTTTATCACAGAAAGGGGTGAATTTTTTTATTTTTTTTAAACTATTATTCAGAGATTTGTAACGGATCATCTAAATGCTTTTTGTATATGGGTATTAATTCTTGAAAAATTTGTGATTGTTCTGAGGAAGACCTGCCTAGTAAATTACAATTATTTAATATTTTAAATAATCAAGTATTTGCTGACATACTGCTTCATACAGAGGTTATGTGATCAGATATGATAGTTGCTGTTTGCAAAAACATGTTTATCTAAAGCCTTGTCATGTAAAAATCTCCAGGAGGCACAGATGCTTAAATGTATCTCAAATTGAATGTTGCCCTTAATATCTCAATAACTGAGCTCTGTCTGTATTATTCTCCATTTTAAATGAGGGGGTTTTATATTTGTTTAAGCTGGAGTTATCTGGCATCCACTAAGGGAGTTTGAAAAACATGACTTTAAATTAAATATGCTTTTCTTCACTAATAGTAATATGCGGTAAATAGTTTCCACTGTTTTGAATGTTACAAAAACTATTGCTTTAATGTGGGGGGATAAAAAGGGTTATTTTTGTTTTGTTGTTGGTATTTTTTTACATTTATTGGTTAGTAGTTGAAATAAAAAAAATAATAATAATTTGTCCTTAACTTTCTAAATAATTCATATATAGTCATTTTGAGAATGATTGATTTAAATTCTGTGACTTTTGGGTTACTGCTGAGGATGATGATCATGTTATTACAGCCATAATACCAAGTGATGCTAAGACACCCTGCCACAAGGGTGGTTCAGCAATTATTCAGTTGCCCAATAATGGCATGAAGCCATCCACTGCTTGTGTGTGGGGAGTGAAGGCCAAAAATGGTCATTCCACCTTTTAAAAATATATATGTGACATGTTAGAGCTAACACATCCTTAATTAATTACTTCCTTGCATGCAGTTAGAAACTGATATGCTCGTGATACGCATTTTGTTTTGGTGGGTTTTGTTTGTTGGTTTGTTTTATTTTAAACAAGTGGCATTTTGGATGTTTGTGGAAGAGAACAATTCCCAGGCAAGACGACAAGACCAGTTTAGGAAAAGTACAATACAAATTCTTGCCTAACAGTAATTCTGGCAGCAGGTGCTGCAGGGGTATTGAGGCAGTTGGTGCTATGATTTGCTGAGCAACCAGCACAGCAGGGTTTCTGCGTTGTCAGGACCTGTTACGATTGTATTTCTGATTAATTAACTGATATGTATAAAAAGGCATATTTTCCCCCACTAACTTGGAATGAATAGATGGTAGATCTGGGATGCTACTCAAAAGTCGTAGCCTCAAACTAATTTCTAGTAAAACAAGAAATTCTGGGCAGCAGCCTGTATTTTCTCTCCTGTTCCCTTAGGGGCTGTCACTCTTAGCCAACAATTACAGAAGATCTTTACAATACAAGAGATCTTTATTTTTGCATAGTGCAGCCCTCTATTTACTTGAGAATAGGGAGTTCTGTAATTAAATATCCTGCAAGAAGGATTGTGGAGGGATGGGGTGAGGGGGATACAGAAGTTTGGGGAGGGGGAGATGGGCAACCACATGTGAAAAATAAAGGAAGAAAACAATCCAACAAATAACCTGTGAAACCCAAAGTATGACTTGGCTCACCACTTTTGTAACATATTCCATACAGGAATTTGAAAAATATAAGATATTAAACCATAGGCATAAAATCTGCAGTATCCTGACAAAAGACTTGTGACAGAATGCAAACTACATTTGTGGCAGTTTTTCCTTTCTGGATTTGGTTTTATGAGTTTTTAAAGTTAGGATAATTAACACAGTAAAATCTGTTGGGACAGGCTAAGGAACAAAATCAGCATGTCTATCATAACTGTGAAATTCTCAGTGCACTTTCAGGTGGATAAGGCAATTTAAATGTGAAAGGACTTGTGGAGTTTATATGCTGTATAGACTGTGTAGGTAATGTCCTGAGAGATTATAAAAGGTTAAAATTTAAAGAGGAAGACCCTCACTTTCATACCTGGTGAAAATTCAGAAAATGGGAGGGAATGCAAAGTGAAACATGTGAAGCCATTCAGATATGTGAGTCTAAGTTGTAGGGCTCTGCTGACTTTGCTGGCAGGAGAGTTAAGGAGTGTAAAGATTTTTTTGTTTTGATAAAGAGACAGTGTTAATAAAATATACCTAATAATCTAATGTGGAGTGGTTTCAGTACTCTGATTTTTCCTCAGGACAGATTGGAATTTGTCAAAGACACTAAATTGAGACAGATGGTAAAGCAACTGGCAATACGCAGCTCATTCAAGCAGACTTGAAAGAGACATGAAAGAAGGATTTTGCATTAAAATCCTGAAAATAAAACATGAACTCTGATGCTATTTACTCTTGGAAGGTTTTACAGTAGTTTAAGTCTAGGGTGATGATAGCAGACTTTAGCACTGATCCTACACAAATTGGGTGAAATTAATCTCTAGTTAGAGTGACCAACAAGTCAAAAAAAATAGTTCATGCCTTGATATAATGTGGAAAAAGGTGTGTTACAGCCATGTGAAACTTGTATAGCCAGCCAAATGAGTTTTGGAGAAAACAAGACATAATGCCTAGTGCCAGAAAGCCTAAATGGGGAACAGAAAATATATTAATCCATGGACCAAGGCTTAAGTACTTAATTGAATCAAATAACCTATTGTAGAACAGTGCTGCTAATAATAATATTAATAATGAAAATCTACAACTTAGAGGTTATCTGATGACTCATAATATAGCCAAGTCTGAAAAATTCAGTCAGTGCTTAAGCCATAGCTATGCCCAAAGACTTCTGTGTGCTACTGATATTGGACTTCCACGAGTCTTAGTATTGCAAGTCATTTATATACTGGAGACATTATAGCCCCACATTCATAACTAAAGGCTTCCTCTTCTGAGCCAGAAACAGGACTGCTGAAGAGTCTGTATAGTCTATTGAATGCTACATAAATTATCCTCTGATGATTTCCTCAGTATTACCAAGAAAGCCATAAGTTTTACATTAAGAAACAAACTTCCTGCTCCAAAGATGCCATCTCACTAAGAAGAAAAATAATCCATTAGTTTTACTAGTACATAAAAATGAGGCTTGAAAGAGGCTAGACTGAAGAATAATAGAATGTATCCACATTGATTGCTCACATTTCATGTCTGTAGAAACATCACTCAGGCAATTTCTTGACTATTATTCAATCTGTCTTACTATGCCAGTTTCCACTGGCTTCCTGAAGGGATGCATGTTCATTTTCAATATGTCTGCTGGAAAATGTTTCAACTTCCTCAGGAACAAACCAGCCTATGCCAAGAATGCATGCGCACCTTGAGCAAGAAGGTTCAGGAATCTCAGATTAGCCCTCTTTTCAGTCATAGTCATAAATTAAATGTGTTCTCCCACTGAAGCTGCACATAGTAAATTACATGAGAAATACAATTTGCTTGGAATAAACTTAACTAAAATCATCCAGATACCTCCTGAAGCCATTCAGAAATGGCAGGTTTTAAGTGGTGGGTGGGATTTTGCTTAGAAAGTAAAAAAGGTGGGTCTAGGGGGAGTCTTTGTGTGCAGTTATTCACACTCTATTAAACACTTATCAAAGTATGGAACTTTCTGGGTAGCAGTTATTGTCTGTCACTGTCACTGAAACTAGACCATAAAATGCAAAATCTGTGAGTTTGCAAGAATAAACAAATGAAAATAAAAATAATCCTATAACAGAATTAGACCAAGTCTTCACCATTTTTCTTCTGTTCTTGGCCGCACTGGTGCTTCCATATGGGGTCAGCGGAAGAATAAGATGTGTCCAGACAACAGAAGAAAAGAATTTGGTTTGGGTGGAGTGCCAAGTTATTGGGAATTGCCCAGTAACACCAATGATATAAGCTGATTGAGTATGTTTAAAATAATAACAAAATATTTCTGTAGGAAGTACAATCTAAGAGAGAGCTGAATGGCAGAAATCAAAACACCTGGTGAGGGGACTATTTCAGGGCAGTGGGAGGAGAGAGTTACCTCTGTGATTTTATACTCCCTGTAATGAATTGGGAAAAGTCTCTTCTCATTCCTTTTTACTATTACAAACCTCTTCCTTACTGATTTTATGAAATTAATACAGCTGGATTAGTGAAAGTCATATGCAAATGAATGCTATACCTGTGTTATCTGCTTCTGAATTATTTGCTGAAAAAGAATGAAGATATTCCCTAGAAATATTACCTGCTGTGAGTATAGCAAAGTATCTTAATAATTATGGAAAAGAAAAAAAAAAAAAGGTCCTCACAAAGTAAGCCTTCAAAGCATCTAATACCATTTTTACCCTTATATTTTGTTATATTTTGAAATAGGATTGTGTAAAGCTCAATATTTTTTTAACATCCAGTGCTGTCAAGTCATTTAAATTTAAAATTCTAGAGGAGTAGATATTATGTATATCATAATCCTTTTACAAGTAGTTGCATGATATTTAATGTTAAATTTTCAGGTCTAAACTAACACTGCTTCACTTTAGATACCAGAGAAACAGAAAACACATCTCTTGGCATACAGTTATGCAGCTGTACATCTGTCATTGAGCCATCACATCATACTTTTGCAAAGCAATGTACTACATTTGGCAGTGTTTAGACCTCAAGTTCTATAGTGTTGTTGCTACTGGTTTTGTTGTATTTAAGGCCTTTCAGTGATGGAAGCCCTTGTTTGCTAAGGTCAGTAAGCATTAGTAAGCAGATGAACATGATGTAAATCAGTAGAAGCCATTTGCTGAAATTATGGAGATACCTCACAGTGGTGACATCCAGCTGTCACCAAGGTTCCTTTCTCTCCTTGTCTAGTGTAACCACCAGAACAAACCAACAGACCAACTCCCCTCATGCTTATTGATAGCTGAATTGTGGCTACCCATAGTTCAGGCTACACAGCTGATGAAAATGTAACACCTCTCTGGCATCCTATTACCTCAGTTTACAGGAAGGCTCGCCTTATCTTTTTGTGATATGATGAATGGCCTATTTCTCATCTGAGAACACATGGAAATTTTACATCTCTCATGGGTGAGAAAGGATAGAAAGCATAAGACTGGCTCTACAGCTTTGGGCTGTGAGAAGGTATTACAAAAAGTCCCACATGTTACTTTCAGCCTCTGTGTGGGAAGGGAGAGACTCTGTAGGTATTCATATATTGCCACACACTTTGAGCTGTAGTTGCTTGCCTGGGAGAAGGCTGGTTAGGCTAAGACTAATCCAAAATTACCTCTGAAATTTCTTCCTGCACTGTACAATCTCTTCCCCTCCTGAAGCGCCTTTCCCTTCCAGAGATCCGCTCCCTCTTAATCTAAAATTCATATCTATGCCACTTCTCTCAGAATGAGAAGACTGTTGTTCTGAGTAAAATGGAGTTTTTTCATGGAAGATCTTAAGTGGCCTGTTATGTCCCAGAAGAGCTAATGTTGTGGTCTGTGTGCACCACAGTTTCTCATATCATTTTGCCATTGTTCAACTATTAGATAAAATGCTTATGACCTCTTTGATCCCCCTTTTACATGCATTTCCTGTTGAAATGATGTATTTAGTCATATACTTTAAGAAAAGATTTAGGATTCTGAATCTCTGAAAACAGCTTCCTTGGGACACATCCAGATTTACTGCTAGGATACATGATGGCTTACCAAGGACCATCTGAGAACTAGGTCTCACTGGGTTTTTTTTCTGTGGGAGTTATATTGTGGTGGTAATGAGTGTGTGCTAATTTTGTCCCATTATTGACTACAGGTATGGCCTTGGCATGTATCAGAGACTAGGTAAATGAGTACTAAATTCAACCAGTCTGTAAGATCTTCCAACCAAGAACTGAAGCCTATCCTTACTTCAGCAGGAAGGATAAACATCAGTCCATTTATCCACTGTCTTTGACTGCCTTTCAGTTTCTCCAAACTGTTTTTTCTATCTGGGTTTTTTTTTCTGTCTCTTTCTAGGGAGACAAAGGATCTAATTCAGGCCTGGAATGACATTGGATAGCAGGGCAGCTATGATAATAGCTAGGTCATACAGATGCAAAGAAATTATAAATTTGCTAAATGTGACACCAGCATTCCCATCTTCCATTTGGTGATGTTTCATAGTTGTTAGTTTGCACCTGGTTTCTGCTCTAGTGAACTCTCTGGCAGAGAGAACTAGGTGCAGCCTAGTAAAGCTATGCCACAGTCCAGAGTATATGTGCACCATGTCATCATCCAGCAACCTTCGTCCTGGTGCTGACCAAAAGATGTTAGTTGAGACAGAGCAAACACAAATGTAACCTGAAGATTTAAATGCTAGTGCATCTAAGTGCTATTTGTGACTACCATTTGCCTTTAGCTTTGGATAAATTCATGTCAATCATTTCTACTAATTCAAAGACATATTTCACTTAAAAAAAAACAAACTATCAAAGTTAAAAGAATTCTTTCTTTTGAAAAGGATTTCTCCTCAGAGTTCCTTTTTGTTACATTCTTTTCTCACACATTCTTTGCATTACTAGGGTTTCAAAAGACAGGTGCAGAAGAACCTAATAAAAGCAAGGTTTAGTTTAGTTAATACCTTGCCTCTATGTAAAATTTGTCCCTAGGACACTACACTAGAGACAGAAAAAGTCATTCTGTCCCTTCATTAGATTGTTTCATCTAGCTTTTCTTTTTGTTTACTAAGCCTCAGATTTTAAGGCTATTAATATTGTCAGGTCCTCTTCTCAGCTTATCATAAAACATCTTCCATTTTGTCCAGTTTAGTGACAGAGATATATGGCATGCTACAATATATTAATAATGTTCTTCTCTTGGATGAGTATCTTCCCTTTGATTCACACTGTTAAATACTCTAATCCATATGCTGGAATGGCAGATACTACTTTGGAATCAACTGTAAGAATATTGGTTGGTATGGCAGGGGGACAGTTCTTCACTCATTTATTTTTCTTTAGTATTACTGTTACATTGGCTTGTCTCAATGTCTGTAATAAATTGCTTTTCTCCCAGGAATTTTCAAATAATTTAGTTAAGAGATTGCTAACCATATGTACAATAATGTCCATTCAGTCCTGGCCTACATCCATCAGTCCTAAAACTATATTGTTCTAGAGATTTCAGACGGCTAGCCTGTCACTAAACGTACAACAAAATGCACAATTTTTTCTTCATTTTTTAAGCTCTGGGGGTCTGTCTTTGGCAACATAAGTAATATAAACTTTGTCTTTGGATGCCTAATATCATGTAATGACCAAGACAAGTCAATTAAAATGTTTTATAAGACTTTTTAGTGATACTAAGAGAGCTTCTGGTAGTATCAGTTAGGCTAAAGGAGAGTCTACTTTATTAGTATACATGCTAGAATTTAACTACTGTGTGTATGCTTTTTTAATTAAGCAGAGTTTAAATTGAACACACCCATTCCATCCTTTTCCTGCTTATGTTTTAAAGAGTTATCAACATCTTCTCTCAGTCCTTAATTTTATACCCAAACACCCATCTGAAAAACTGCACCTCATTCATTTATTTCCTTTATTTCCAGTACCGAAATTGTCAGTTATAACCCTGTGGCTCATTGAGATCCAACGTGAAACACAACTACATTTCCTTCATGTTAGAGATGTTTGCTTGAGAATCTTTGGGTTTATTAATGTTTACCTAGCTAGTCGATGAGAATTTTTGTCAAGCAGTGGTATATACATGGCATGATGATGATAGTGTAATTTGCCTCTATTCCTGATAATCAGGATTCTGCTGCACTGCCAATTTCATATCTGTTGTTATTATTTGTTTGACAGAATCAAAAACATGCCAGGTGCTTTGCAAAACAGAGAACAAGAAAAATCCCTTTCCAGAAGAGATGACAGCCTGAATAGAAATGAAATAATGGCAGGAGACAAAGGAAGCAGAAAGGGGAAGCAAAACAAGAGTTATAACCATAAGATCATGAGATTGGTTTGGAGGCACAGTGAACGCTATGAGGCATTTTTTTAAAACGCATAAGGACTTTAGTTGGGATTAGAGAATGGAAATGTAGAAAAGAAGCTTGGAAAGGAATGGAGAAGAAGGGAGATACAAACTGGCAACAGGAGGAAGAGTAAACAGAGGTGTATGGGAGAGGCCAGCACACACACCTGACAAACTGAGGATTATGACTAATGACAAGAATGAAAGACCACATCTGAAGAGCATGATGATTTCAGGAGGATGGCGAAGCAGGACGTGGTGATGCTGCTAGGGAGAGAAGAGCCAGCAAAGCTGCCCTGGAAGCCTGCCCTGGAAGCTCCTCACACTAATATAACCCTGCTTCCCCATCTTCTTTCTAGCTCCCCTCTTATAAACAAAATATGTATGTAGAAGAGTAAAGGAGAAGGAGAAGCAGCTAAATCAAACATTTCCAAAGATCCTGCTGGGGAAGAATTTTAAGCTGGGATGATACAGATTTACTCCAACTGATGCTGTTGCTTGTAGCAAGTGGCAGAGTGCATCCTGTTAGCCTTTCTTATGCAGACAAATCAATGGGAGTCTTTACCACTACTTACAAATAGGCCTTGCTGGGAAGTACTCAGCAAAATTGCAATACTCCAGCCAGTTGAGGATGTTTAAAAATGTCCTTCCATTATCAGAAAGAAGCAGAAATTATAACATTCACATTGAAATGGAAACAGGGGAAAAATAATATTTAAGCATTTTATTTTCAAACTGAAAATAATCATTTTGGTATTACAGAAAAATGCGGGGGGATTTTTCTCATTTAAAAATCTCATCTTATAATTTTTCACAAAAATTTCTGATAAAATGGGAATTATTTTAATTACGTTGGATTGGCTTTTTTCTTCTAAAAAATTAGTGTTGTTTTTAGAAGAAAACTTGAAAATTTCCATTTTCAGTCTCTCAGACGTTTTAAACTGCCCTGGTTTCCAAGGTAAGAATTCCTCAGAAGTAAGAAAGCTGCAGAGTGGCCAGTCGAATCTCTTCCTCACTTCCTTCTCCTCTGCTTTGGTGACCAGACATGTCTAAAGATTAGGCTGCAAAGAGCAAAACCAGTTTCTGTGTCTCCGTGAGAAAAGGCACTTTGCCAACTTCTTTTAAGAATTATTAAGTAGATCTGCTTACAGGAAATCACTTCTTTGCTGCAGACTGTCTCCATTTAAATCCTCCTCACAGCTCTTCCATTTTGCCTGGGAAAGTTTATCAGAAAGCACACTGGAAAGGTTCAGATCTTTCTGTCTCCAGTGAAATTATTTTTAGACATAGTTACAGCTTGGCAGATGCACTGGTATGACAGTTGAGAGACTACTGATGGTAATGGAGTGTTCTATTGCTTTTGCATTTATAGACACTTTTTGCTTGGTACTTCTGACTGCAAAGTATTGATGTTTAGGGTATTATAGGTACTTACCCATTGTATTATTTCTCATACGTTTTAGAGGACAGCTCTGGATAAATCTTTCTTCTCCTTCAGGGTAACACAGCTCTGTATGAGTCATTCATCTTGAATGTACACCAGAGTGATATCAAGTTGGCTGTTGAAACATCTTATCAATAGGATGACCATTTTTAGTCTCTTCTAGCAGTGGTATTGTCTCCCTGTGATAACAGCCTCATTTAAGAATATCTTGGTGGCTCTGGATAGGATTCAAATAAAATAATTCATCTAAGTGAGGAGGCGACAATCGCGTGTCATAGCTGAAACATTACCAAAAATCCTTAGCTGATTGGGTTTGTCCCCCTTCATTTGCTTGAAGATTTCAGTAAATGGTGGCTTCCTGGATACTCAAAGGGCAAAAATGGCCAAGTGCATCTTTTCTTTTATTGTCTTCAATTTGAACTTTGCTTAAGCTGATTAAACTCTTGTCACTTCAGGGTGCCATTTTAGCAATGAGGTTTACATGACTTATTCTGTCAATGCAGAAATTTCAGCTACTAAAGAACACACCAGGAATAGTTAACACAATGCTCAGCAGTGCTCGAAGAATCAGGCCCACCTCAGTAATTTCTCTACACCATTATTGAAATAATGCTGGAATTAAATCATTTAACCTTGGTGTCAATTTACAAGATCTACCCTGCTTAAATTCTTGCAATCACATATCATTATAAAAAATAAAAAATGAAAAAGATATTGCAAACTTTTTCACATATCATTTTTATATATTTGAAAGAACCCCATTAGCTCAGTTGCATACATCCTTTTTTCAATAATGGACCCAGCATAAAGCAGTATCAAAACCTAGTTAATATTTCTACTAGTTAATTTTGGTCAAGCTTCAGATTTTTCATAATTTTGTCCCAGCTTCTGGCATGACAGCAGATATGGAAGAGTGTTTACTAATGTTTTGGCCCTGAGAGAGGAGTCCACTCTGTGGCACCTTCCCACCCTCTGCTACCAAAAAAAAAATTGATAATTTCAATTGGGAAATGTAGTATAATCTCTGAAAACTGCAATTTGACCTACCTTGTGAGTTCAGACACTGAACTGGATGGATGATTTGGGAAGGGATATAATACCATCTACCTCAGTAGCCTCAAGGTGTTAAAGGAAAAAGGGTGAGAGACAAAAAAAGGATTATTATAATGTATCTTGAGAATAAAGGACAACATGGTTATTTTGCCTATAATTTTATTTTATTTTAACCTTGTGTATACTTTTCATTCCAATTCTTTCCTATTATCTATTAGCTTTTCCAGGATAGCACTTGGTTGTGCATAAAGTAAGAAAAGCTGCACTGACTCAAATCATAAGTCCATTTAGCCCTTTGTACCTGGCAGGTGTCCTGCCTTGGTAGGGGTTACAGTCCTGTTGTTAAAAGGCACCCGCTGTCACCTACAGATTAGGAACACCTTCAGCTGCTGACTTCCAGACATCTTCAGGGCTCTGTATCCAATATGTACAGTTCAAATATTTCCTTATCAGGGTGTGAGCTATGTTTAATAGTCCAAATTTGTCCTAGATCCTGTGAATTTATTTCCTCCTTCTGTATGTCTTTCTCTCTGTCTTGCCCTTCTTTCTTCTGAAATAGAATGACCAGGGCTGCATGAATTATTCAACATAAGAGTGTATGATGTATTTATACAGTGATATAGCGATACAGTGTATTTATACAGTGATATATATATGTTTTCTATTTTGTTTACAATTTCTTTCTTAATCATCCAAACATTTTTGTTTCACAATTTTAATTGATACTGAGTGTTTGATTTGATATTTTCAGAGAGCAGTCTAATATTAATTCTTTTTTCTTCTCAAGCAATAGCTAAATTGTAGTCCCTGCCTCTGTATGTATTAGACTTATTTTCCCCTTGTGCATTTCTCTCTGCTTTATCAAATTTCATCACCATTTTATTGCCAATGGCATTCAAAATTGTGAAATCATTTTTTAGTTTCTTACAGGCAGCTTCTGATTTGACTTTTAAAAATCATTTTGTATCAAACTTTCTCATCTGACGGTTCTTAGATATCACATTTCCCTTTACTACTAATAAAAGTACTTTTGCTTAAATTCTTTGTTTTAATTCATGCCTTTGTCCAGAAATCTTTTGGCCAATTGCTATAATTCACTTCTGCATTTTTCAGGAGGGGGGGGATGAGACTCCTTCAAGCTATTGTCATTTATGTTTAATTAATAGGAATCTTTAAGAGTAGAATTTAGACTCTCTTATTGCCTACTGGTTCTGAAAGAGTGGTTATACAAGCTTCAGAATGAAAAATTCATATGGGCTAGATCCATCAATTGCATTTAGGAATAACCTGTGACCTGTTAGATGTCCTGCCTCCTCACAGAAGCTATAAACCTATATTAGGCACATCCCTTTACACTGAAAGAGGCTGTTTAGCAATAGCCTGTACCAACTGTAGCACACCAAACCAGAAAGAGTCTGAGTGAACTGGAGAAACAGCCAGATGGGAGAAATAAAATAAGTGAATGCTGTAGTGATGTCCATTTATTTTTCAACATTCCCTTATTCATGGGACTACAGGGGTTGCAAGGTGAGACTTTCAGCATCTCTCCCACAGTAGCTGTTTTTCTTGTTTATTCCACTATTCCCTGCAGTGAGCTCTAACATCAGACTACAGTGCTGAAGTGCCAATCCCTCTCTTTCTCTCTATCCTGGTAAATGCTGAACTTTCAGGGTTCGGCAACTACTGAGTGGACTTTGAGGAACTGCCCTAAGTTGCATCTTGGATATTTGAGAGGAGGAATGAAGAGCTTTTTTATTTATTTAACATTTTTTTCTAAACATTTTCACTTGCCTATATAAAGAAAAAAAACCAACAAACCACAAACAGAACAAAACAAAACGAAACCCAAACAAGAATATGTAGTACTGTGTTTATTTTTCTGTAGTTATAATTCTTTCAAAAGCTATAGTTTACAGCTATACCTGTCTGGCCAGTGACAAAAGAGAACTATCTGCCAAAGGAGATTTGTGAAGTACCTGAAGAAAGTGTTAAGAATTTCCATCTGTCCCATTACAGTGTAGAAACCTGTAAATCTTTCTGTGGATCGGTAGAACTTTGGGAACTAATAAGCCAAAACTAAGAGACTCCACAAACTATTGAATCAAACCGCCATGCAGCATTTTCAAAATGAAAAACCCCTGAATGACTGCTATCTTTATCACTATCATCTAGGGCTAAGTATCTATACTGATATAGGCTAGTTCCCACATTCATAATTAATTTCTTACTTTCTTAGTTTATATATTGGCCCAGTGTCTCAAATTACTGATTCTTTAAGGACTAAAAAAAAAAAAAAATAAAAGACTAAAAAGTCACCTTCTCTAGTTCTGTAAAAACAAAGCTTTTCCTGTAATATAACTTTGCACTCAGGTTTCCAAAAGTTTGAGATCACAACTTGAAACCATTTATGGGAATCTAGCTTTTTTTAAGTAGATTGCCAATCTTGTGACATACAGGAATTCTCAGTTTATTAGAAACTGCAGAAATAAATATATATATATAAAAGTGTTTAAAGCAAAAGGAACACTGTAAGTTAGTGACTTTTCTTTGACATTTAGGGCCCTGATTTATTTTATACTTAAGCTCTCTTTCTTATAAATGCATAAACATATTAGAAACTGTATTGAGGTGGATGCCAGTGTCTAATACAGACTCCCTAACACACAAGGATACCCTACCACCTCTCCTTCCTTGCCTATCACTTCTGAAATGCTTATAGCCATACATTGCAGCAGTCCAGTTCTGTGAGTCATCCCACCATGTTTCCCTGATGTCAACTATGTTATAGTTACCCTGCTGCACAGGGGCTTCCAGCTCCTCTTGTTTGTTGCTCATGCTACATGCATTGGTGTAGATGAGTAGCCAGGGAAGTCTCTCCACTTTAATACTACAAATGATCTTTTAACCACGTGACAGAAATTCTTATCAAAGCTGAAGTATCCAGGAAAACAAATTGAGATGGTCAGTTTGGAGGCAGGTTGCCTAATAAATACAGGAAGTTGGTTATATGCTTCACTAAATATTTCAGTTAAGGAAAACTTAAAAGAAGATGCAGTGTTGTCAACCATAATTAATACTAACGTGGACAAGAATTTTCCAAACCCTGATGTAGTCCACTGTTGAAATAACTATTTCCAGAACAGTAATAACTTTTTACAACTGTACCTCAATATCTAGAACCAGCAAAAATTTCTTTAAGCAATTTAAGATCTACTACCTTTTCTTATTGTAAAGTATTTCTCATTTGTCAAGAATTTCCTAATTAATCTGTAAAAATATACAGAACATGTTCTTTCTGAAAACATCATGTGTCCGTTTCTTGTTTTTATTTTGAGAACATCTTTATTCCCTCCTCCCCATACTTTTGGAGAAGATTAACAGAATCACTGATTAATTGCATTCCCCCGAGTGATACAAGAAAAAAATCAGAATCACATAATCTCTACTCTGTCACCCTAAAAACAGTGTACTATTTTCCCCACTTCCTTCCATTCAGGCTCATATGCCCATCTTCCCAAGGGAGAAAGCAGTGTAGAACTTCTGAAAATTTTCTTTTTTTTTTTTCTTTGTTATCATGATTGCCTCTGGAAATGGATTTGGTACGGAGAATGTAACCAGGATTAAAAATATCAGGTGCGATTAGCTGACATTAAATGTAATGAAATCTCAAGGTCAGTTTAATTTCTTGCCTTTCCTTATCTCTCTGACACATAGTACTGTATCTCAGTAGCTGCCACCAACCACCACCATCACAACACTTGGCTAATTAGTAATCAGTCATGTCACTTGGTGTGCTCTCATCCAGTCTGACTATTGAACCTGAGTACAACGAAAAAAGAAATTGGAAACCCTTAGCAACTATATGTGTGTAGTCTACTTGTTTTCAGCAGCATTGTGTGCCTGCAGTTCAAGCTTTCATTCTTCAACACTAATAGGCATGTTTGAATTTGATGGTTTTAGTAGTTATTAATTAGTCCATAGCACTAAGAAGCACAACATTTAACCACCAGCCACATAACCCCATAAAATGCTAAAAGATAAGATTTCTTAGCAGCTCAACAGCATTAAGATAGGAAAAAAGCTTTTTAATGAAATTCCTAATCATATATCCTTTCTCATCAGTAACCGTTTCAGCATAGAAAGTAACCATCACATTGGATGAAAACAGGGAGCACCTCATTGCTGGTGCCTGTTCCAGCAAAGCACTTAAGCACACCTAGAATGTAAGTACAAGAAAATCCCATCAAAGTTATTATGGTCACCCACATGATTAAAATTACACAGAAATGTAAGTGCTCTTCTGGATTAGGGTCTAAGGAATGAGGCATTTAAGATCAGCCTTTCGTGTAGGAAAAATATTTACAAATCTTTTTAAAAGATGACATATAAATAAAAATTACTGTCTTGCCTTTTGACTGCCAGACTCAGGACAGCTTTAAATGTGAAAATCCTTCACATTAAATGAGCACTTTATTCACAAACTAAGCAGCTGTCTGAAATGGCAATCGTAAAGTGTTAATCTCTGTTACCAATAAACAAAAGCAAATCACATCAGAAAACTCATTTATGTGCAGTAATCTCCAGGGGATTAGCATTTCAAGGGATCAGATTTCCTAAAACTCCTCTTTTCTGATAACAGCCTCTGCTGTGAGGTGACACACCAATAGGCATAAATTATCTAGAGCTGCAGACAAGCAGACATCTTTTGGGGGTTCAGAGTGCAATATAAATAGATGCAAAACAGTAGGGGAACTGGTGCTCATCACAAACCTCAAAAGGATTAACAGTTCAAGCTCTGATTTCCTTGCTGTTGTTAGCTGTGATTTATCATCAGACAGTGACTGAGAGTCTGTCTTATCTGTGATAATTTAATGGCTTAATGGCACTCCCTTTATCTGGGGGTCATAATTAAGCTTGTTTGATCAGTTTCCTAACAAGCACCTAGCTTGTATTTTTAGCTATGCCTATTTTTTCTCTGGATGTAGGAGCATTTTGGCTAATTAGTGTTAATAATATTATTGTTAACAATTACTGGTATTGATAGCAATCTCGTAAAAGGCTAGCATTTTTCTGGAGGAAAAACGCAATCCAAAAAAAAAAAATAGAAGTGGAAAACCAATGCAAGACTCTTTGAATTTAAATACATTTATAGGGAATTTTGACAGCAATTGTTTGGTTTGTTGGCTTCAAATCTAACTCAGATCCACAGCTGAAAATGAAAAACCACTGCATAAAATAAATTCCATGGAATAATGGAATGGAATAATTTTCTCTGGTAAAAAAATTAAATCAATATGAAAGTAAAGATGATTGCTATCTTACAGTGCATTTACTGTCCTTCTCTTATCATACTAATGAGATGTTTCTTCCACTATCATGAGAGTTTTCTCTTGAAAAGGTGAACTTTAGGTTATAATTATGGCTGTTGAAGAACACAGGTGTTGTCAAAATTAATCTAGTGTTACTTTATCCATTAAAATCACTACAAAAATAAATATTTTTTTAATGTACTGAATATTAGATATTTGTAAGGCAATTTTTTTAAGATTTTAAACATATTCAAATTGACCACATTACTTTCTTAATCATTGGTGTAATTTTCTCAGTTAATACCTAGGAGGTAACAAGGAGAGGCAAATAGGTTACTTACTGATATTTAGGGAAACAGAATGACTAACTTTAGAAACACATCTAAATAACCTGATCACTCATACACAGACACAGGAGGTATGTGTGTAATATATTTGTATATATGTTTATAAATCTCTATACATGTTCATTTACATGTATTCTCATATCTATGTATGTGTTTATGTATTACATATTTTATGTTTTATGTACTTCTAATGATATACATAAATGTCTGCATTAATTATTGAAGTTTGTCTTCAGAATAGGTTTTATTTGTCTTCTGAAGAAAAAATTAATAGTGGGACTGAGAATCTATGCGTCTAGCCTAAGTTAATTATTTAGGTACTATAATTAATGCAGAAAGACGAGGTTCATTAGAGTGTTAATTATTCCACTTGCCTGAATTGCTTATTTTAGAATTAGATGTGTTGCTTTTCTTTCTCATGGCTATAGATGAAACCCAGGTGATGTGGCTAAGATCATACATGGCTGAAGGTTAGACGAGATTAATTCCACACACATGGATGAAAGAAACAGTTAATTTCAAAGTAAGAATTCCCAATACTTTCTTATAAAGTTACTTTCCTGTTCTTTGCAAATGGAAGGACTGTCACAGAAAAAGTATTATATATAGATGCTTATATAAATATATTTCCTACCTTGTGTAGAACAAGGCTTACCTGAGACCCTTGAAAACAACAACAATTCCCTCTGGATATTATCAAACAACTTGTAGTAATAAGTAGTTGATTAAATAGACAGAGACTTGCAGGCAGGAACAAAGAAAAAACAAACCCAAAAACCAACACAGCTGTTCATTTTACTATCTTCTTTGTGTAATGTTTCTGACTTTTGACGAGTTTTGCAGGCAGATCAGAAATGGCTTTTGTTTGGCTCTTTAGATCTGGAGAGCAGGAATTTTATTTTAAGCTTACAATCTGACCAAGACTCTGGTAGAGGAATTTACTGGGAGTATTACAGAAGGCAGTGTTGAATGAGCTTTGTTCTACACAAAAACCTTGATCCAGATCTTGATGAAATCAGTAAGAAACTTTTCACTGACTGTGATGAGATCAGGGTGAAGGTGCCAGCCATATTGCAGCAGCAGCTGGCAGTTGTCTGGGAAGCTGAAATTTTACTGAGATATGAAACAAGCAAAATGTGTGAAAGATAGAAATGACAAGGTGTAAGGGAGATTGGAATATAACACTGAAATCCTTACCCAGTATCTGCAGTTAAGGCCATCAACACTTGGGTGCTGAGCTGACTCTGTGAGGCCCCAATGAGATAAGACCACACAATCAGAGACATTTGCTTTACACATCTAACTTCTCAGATAGCTTGCCAAAACTAACAAGACAGAAATATTTCTTGATGAATATATTTTTGTTGTTGCCAGTGACAAGTTTAGTAGATTTTTTCCACCACTAGAACAAATTGTTACAGACACATAAAGTAAGAATCTTTGCCCAGCTCACAGTGAAAACAGAGACAACATCATGCAGTTACTGCTGTGTTATGTCGTTAGTCACTGATGTGATAATGCCAGATATAACATAGCCAAATAAATCTCCAAGAACAATAACATCATGATCTTTGTGAAATGCTGAAACCTTAGTCTTAAGTTCACCAAAGATTTCAATAGATCTTACTGTGGTAATTATTGACAACAATAAATGTCCTAAATATATCTCATTGTTTTAATTTTGTCCATAACTTACAATCACTTGCAGAACTAACGTTCTTTCTAAAAAGAAATCATAGATATTGCAAAGCAACTGCTCACAGAGATGAAAACTGAAATAAGTTTTCAGGTGACATAATGCATCTTACTGGTTTCCGTCTCTGGGTTCATGGTCAGAATCATAGCTGGACTAAAATTTCTTTTTTGATTTTGTATAGTTTTGCATTAAAATTATTGTTTTCTTGTAACATGTTCAGTCCTATTGATCTTCCTGTATTTGTAGCTTTATTAACATAATTTTATTGGCTATATGTATATATAAATATATTGGTATATTCATACATAGATACAAATATATAAAATCATAAATTAACACTTGTTCTTTGATGTACAACTTTCTAGACTCTATTTTCACACACAAACCCACATGTTATTAGTGGAAAACAGTCCCAAATTTGATTTGAATACCTCCATCATAAAGATAAATTTTGTTTCCACTAACAAGTAATTTTTTGTCTTTTTTTCCCACTAGATTGGATCTAATTATATAAATCTATAAAAAACTATCTATGTCCTTGATATTTAAGACATCTTTTAGCTCATCATGAAAATTTTGCATAATATGGTCTTTTTTGCAGACTTCTGAATTGTATTTTCAGCTCTTCCCCTGATGTACTGTTTTTTTTTTTATAGAGAAACCCTTTAATCTTTCTGAATTTTAGTTTATTCATTTGAAGTAGATAAGGAGACAAGTGTGATTTAATTGATGTTTATAAAGTACTTTGAGACCTTGTAATGAAAAATAAGAGAGAAGTGATAAGTATTCTTAAATGTACACTTTTTCTTTGCTCCAGTTTTTGCCAGAAATCTAAGTATTATTCCTAAATTTAGGATTATCTGTTCGACTCCTACTCTTTTCAAGTCAGAATTTTCAAGATGTTACCGTATGATGTATTTCATACTCAAATCACCATTTTCACAGAAATATAAAATATTGTGATTATGGTATAGTTCTTTTTAAAAAAGTCTTTTTTCATGAAATATTTCCTATAATTTCATGATGCTTTTATTAAATTCCAAAATTTTCAATTCACTATCCATTGGTTGGCACACTGCTGTATACGTATAGAATCCCAGCAGTATATGGTTCAAAACACTCAGCAGAGAATGAAAATTCAGTTGAGAGACAGGCACTGCAGTAAGAATGGGCCTGATGCTAACATGAACTAGCATTGTCTGATCTGTATACACATGAATAAATATTTATATATAGACCCCAATCTACAGAACATTATCTACAATTTTAAAACAAAGTGTTTTTTCTTTTAAAAATTAATAATAATGTTGCAATCTTCAAATGTGCTTACATCTATTTATAAAGAACAATCATTCAACGTGACAAGGTATTTGGTAGTGAGCTAACAGTGCAAATGCAAACTTTCCTTTTAATTTGGTGGTCTTCAGAAAAGTAGAGCAGGCAGTGACATATTTGAAAGTTTAATTTTACCATTCCAGATTGACAGAAAGTGCTTGGTCTGGGTTATTCCGGGTCTATTTCATATTCTGGAATAGAGTTTTTCCCACAGTCATCTAGTTGTATAGTTGCAGAATAGCATAGTCATTGATGCTAAGGACCAATAACTAATACCTGAACTTAAGAATAGGCAGATCAATATTTGGTGTCTTATTCTTACAAATGGTCCACAAAACCTGTTTCCTTTGTGAAAAACATACAAAGCTATATATAATAGCTCTTCAGACTCAACAGGAGTCCTAACAAGGTGGGGGAAGAGGACACATTAAATCATTCTATTGTCAGAGGTTTTTCTTAGACTTCAAGCAATAACTTGCTGTTAAGGAGCACCACTTAAAAGATAACACCATCCCCAACTGTATTATTTTCTTACAATTTCTGTTGTGCTGATGCGGGAAGCAGTATCTCTCTTGGGGATTGAAGGAGGTAACAAGTTGGAGAGGTTTATTAATTACTAGTTACTATTCATGGGTTTTCGTTTAAATGGGCAGGAATATGAGATTGGGGTGTGAAGTCAAGCTCATATCTCCCAAGCAGTTGTACAGAACAATATATCTTTAGAGCACTTCTAACTTAAAGGTCTTCCATGCCATTTTAATGACTCATTTGATAAAACGATGCAAGGGAAAAAAAACAAAAATATTAATTCCTCCCAGATGGGAATCAGAAAGAGATACTGGTCCTCTTTTCATAAAGTTGTGCAAGGATACTGTTCTAAAAAAAAAATGAAGGAGGGTACAGGTTGTAGGTATTATGTATAAAATAAGTCGCTATAGTTACACTTGGTAGGTGTCAGCTACTTCATGTAGCACATAAACCCATGCTGACCTTTAAGCTCCTGAGCAGATTAGGGAATGTTAGCAGCAGCTACATGCTTATAAATCCGAACATACTACTGGAAAAAAAAAAAAAAGAATGACTCTATATGATTTCTGTGACAAGCAAAATATTTTTCATGCCTTCATCACTGCAATTTCAATAGGTGGGAAATTGTTTTCATATAGAAAATCTTGACATTTTGCTTAAAAAACTTACTGTCAGGGACAACATGTGAAGCATTATGACTTACATTTAAAAAAAAAAAAACAGATCCTCAGGGAGAAGTGATGAAACTTTGCTTTCATCAAAATTCACCCCCAAACACAAGAAAACTGATACACTGCTCTAAAGAACTGCGGTTATATTAAAGGCAGGCCACCACTAAAGGTCAAAAAAACAATGCATGAAGGCCAAATGCTTGTTGTTCTTGAAAGCAGTTAAGACTTTGTCAAACCTTGGTACAAGATACCAGTTGAGCCGGTATAAAAATAAAAGATTCTTCATGTTGTGAAAAGATGATAAAGATTAGCCCTCACTGAGAAGCCTCCCTGTGTAGTACTGGGAGAAAACCCAAACAACTCCCTTATAATTCAGCTTTAGCAACCTCATTGACCCTTTTCTTATTGCTCTTATGTCAGTGGATTTACTTTTTTCTACTTCCAAAAATAGCTCTAACTCAAGACTATTTAGTGATAACAGAATGCTCAGCTAGACCTGTTCTTCACCTCCTTTGAATTATTATTGTTTCTTACATGCATCTAAGTCACTGTTAGTGGTATAACATATTCATTTGGGTCTAAAATTGTCCATTTCCGGAGCCAAAGGAACTCACAAGGAACATCAGAATTCATATACTTGGCAGTTTTTCTTGCATTCATTGACTGAGAAGCATAATTCTTTTTGTGCAAAGTGAGATAATGATAATTCTTTTCAGAAAACCTTAGGTGCTCTGAAAGAAACAAAATACCTATTGCTTGGCTGTTGGTGATGTGGTTTTAGTGGCTTTTTGTCACATTCCTAATAGAGTGGAAAAAGATCAAAAGTTATTTTAATCTTGTAACAACTGGTGATGGTTTGTATTTTAGTGTGAAGGGGAAATACTTAGATCTACAAGAACCTTTCATTCTCTTTGAGCTCTGATTTTTAATCTAATATAGACAAGTAGTTTGTCCCTACACTGTTAGGGCAAAACGTTATTTTATGAACAGTGCTTTCCTCTCCTGTGCAAGAAAGATTCATATCAAGTGGTAGCATGGGTGCGAGCTGGTTGTGAAGTTTTCTGAAACTGTTTCTCAGGCAGTATACTTTAGTGGCAATTTTATCTGCATAGAGACCATAGTATCAAATATAAAAGAAAAAAAAAAAACTTCTGGACAGTTTTTAAAGGTAATATTATTGCATTAATTTTTGCTAAAATGTACACTTTTACACTGTGCCATCTTTTGTGTTTGCATTGTCAGTATTTGATAACATAACTACAAATAACACAAACATTGTCTCTACTAAAAGTGTTCTATAATCTGAAGCCCTCGAAGTTCTTCTCCATGTTCTACTGCAATTAGTCAGAGATCTTTCATTTAAATTGACTGGAATCATACTCCCTCTTGCTTTGAGATATTGTCACAATAAAGCAAGCTCAAAACACACCAGAAAAACATCTATATTGTTTTTACGTTAAGAAATCTGTGTAACAACCCCAGACTACTATGGGTGGACAATTAGAGGAAGGGAAGTGACTTCTTAAATCAAGAAATTATAAGAGATGGAGCCATTCTTAAGACATTATTTCTACCAAACACGAAAGATAATTTAAAAAATTCATTCAATATTCTGCAAGTTTCTTTTGATTGTCTGTTCAGCTATAGGAAAATAGGGAAAGGAAGGGAAGGGAAGGGAAGGGAAGGGAAGGGAAGGGAAGGGAAGGGAAGGGAAGGGAAGGGAAGGGAAGGGAAGGGAAGAAGTGGTGCTTTGAGCATTTTTCATAGCAGGCTCAAATACCTTCAAAATAAAAAGACAGACGACTTGTAGAATGGCCCATTTTTTTGAAATTACATGATTAAGTTCATCCAGTGCCACCTATCTCTTCAAATACATATGTAAGTTTATTGATTGCAGATCTGCCTCACTGTTATACTAACAGATGCACAGTTATTAATCTTGGATAGAATCCACATCCACTTTTTAGAAAGATCAGAGAAGCCAAATAAGGATGACATGGCATTTTGTGTGGAGGAACTGTTTTGCCCTTCCTATAAATGGGCAAAAATTATGCCAGAACCTGTGAAAAATTGCCAAGAAATATAATTGTGCCATACGCCATAATCTTTTCTTTCTTCTCTGCCATTTTAAACTGATACCTTTCTTAGAGTACATGTTCAGTGTAGCAAGCGCAGCTCTGCAAATGCATGACACCTGCTAACTGCTCCTCTTCTTTTCTCAAGCTTCTCATTTACCAAGCTTTGTTAAGTGTTCCAGTGGGTTGACACAGCAAAATAAATGCCAAAAAACGCTCTCTACAAGAGTACTAATGGCTCGACAGTATGAGCCAGGATTATTAAACCATATCTTAAGTGGTGTCTGGGCTATTCTGAAATATAAATAAATAATGAGGAAAATACAGGAAATCTGTGCTCAGAAGAGGTTACTCTTCAGATCGTTGCGGTTCAGTTAGTGCCAGGAGCTATATGACGTACAAAGCAGACTATCGTGTCCTCTTTTTGCAAGATAAAATCTTAGATTTAATAGCAGAGCTGCCTTCATAAAGAATACTGAAATGACATATTTTTATAAATAAACCAAAGATCATACCACATTTCTTATTTGATTTTGAGATTTTGAAATATTCTAACAGGTTATTTTTGTTTTTATCATACTTAAACCTGTTAAAATTGTTTTCATATATGGTCTGTGTACTTCCTTGGAGATGACACTTAAATGACAAGACAAATTGTTAGCAACAAAATAATTAGTTTTCCTCTGAGTGAAAAACAAAATCTCCTATGAAAGGAACATAGGGACAGTTTTTACCATCATTTAGGTCATTTAAATGTTACTAATACCCAGATATTTAATTTCTTAATTTTTTCTTATTGCTTGGTAGCTAGGATTAACTTTAAGAATATGGAGGTGATTTCTTGGACTTCCAAAGATCCAAAGATGTTCTTCCCATCAACTTTCTTTCTCTCTGGGATATCTGAAGGATATCCTTACTCCTTCTTCCTGAAAGGGTAAGGGCTTCAAATAATTTAACATGTGCTACAAGGCCAAACAGATATTAAACCATTAAACTGCTGCAATAACAGTTTTAGAATGACAACAGTGCCCTATATTGCTTTTTCAATGACTGAGCTTATGAAATTCTTGTGGCAGAGCGAGGACATTTGTACAACAAGAGGCTTTAAGACATCTGGATATACGCTTAAGGAGGTAAGTAGATGAAGTGTAGTGCCTACAAGGTTGGAGTCCTGAACTGGTGAGGTAAAAATTGCACTAAGTTGGCAAATGTATAGTCACAATATTAGAGATCAGGATTCTAAAAGGTGTTCTCTGAACAAAGAGTAGAAGAATTGCAGAAATTACATATAGTATAGTATAGTATAAATTAGGGCTTGGCTTTTCAATTTTGCTTGAATTCTTCTAAGACTGATAATGTTAAGATACAGTAACAAAAAAAAAAAAAAACATGAAAGAGGAATGAGGGACTATGGCTAAGGTGGAATACCAGCTTGGGTGCAGGTGCTGGCTCTGGAATGGTAAGTGATTTTATCCTTAGAATCAACATTCTTAATTCATCTGTTTTACTTAGCTCAAATGATTATAAATTCTCGCAGCAGTTTGTTTTGTTTTGCTGGGAAGCATAAAGAAAAGAGGAAGAAGTAAAGAAGGTGGAAAACATGTAAGGCAAGATTGATTTTGGAGTCTGTAATGGCAGGTTTATTGATTCTGACTCATGAAGTATGAAGTTATAGATTTCTGAGATGTTACAAAGCCACCTAAAACAGCTACATAATGTCACACAGTACCCAACTATTGGTCAATTAGATTCTTGTTTTATATCTTTTGGCTGTTTATGATACACTGTAGACATGATTTAACAGCTGGATCAACCATCTAAATTTTCTTTTATTAGAATACAATATTTTGTACTCTAGAGAAATACAGGCAAAAGAGCTGCATGATTCTCCAAAAGGTAATATTTTAACATCAAAATTAAGAATAGAGATGGCAGTCATATTTATACTTCTTAAAATTTTTTCAGTTAAATGCAATGTATTGAATAAAATTTTTCTTTACTATAAATAAAGAAATAAATGTACTGTTTTTTTTTTTTCTTGTGGATACCAGTGATTTCCTGGGAAGATAAGTTAAAACAAAACTCAAAAAACATTATACAGGAAGAAAAGGTCTTGTAGGTGATATATAACCTTCCAGAGGTGTTTCAGTTGAGCATCATTATGACACATTTCCAGGAAAAAAGATTTTCAGCTTGGTTTATCTACTGACTCAAGAGTCAATGGGAAGTGATATTTAAGTTAGACTCCCACAGTAAAGTAAGCTGCTTGCTGTTTGCTTAATTTAAGTTTGGAATGTTTTTATTTTCAGATGGTAGTGCTGGCCAGGTATGCAAATAGTAGTCAAGGAGATAAAAAATTCTAATTTTTAATTTGACTTGATGTGCAAAAAAGTATCTGTAAAGCTTATATCTGACACCTCTAGCAGGTGGAATGAATACAATCATGTACTATTTTTGTAGCTGTGATAGTTGTAGGTAAAATTATTTTCAAAGACAAGTTAAAGAACTGTCTTCAAAATACATTTTTTTCTGTTTTTGTCTAAAACAACAATGCCATTAGAAGTGCATATGGTTTCACAGACAGAATCATCTGGCTTGGAAAAGAGCTTAAAGATCATCAGGACTGCCCAGTCTACCACTAAACCATGTTACTAAGGGCCTTATCCATCCATGCCTTAACAGCCCCAGTGTTCACCCCATTGCAGGTGGGATATGAGGGCATGTAGGGATAAGTCTTTACAAGGCCTTTAAGAAATCTATATGTGTAATTATCATTGCACAAATCTATTCAGCTTGATAACATAGATCTAACTAATATGGCTAAAGTATCAACAACAAGTACTTCTTATAATTGCACAAAAATAATTTATTTCTATGCTAATAAATATGTCTCATATTAATAAGTATTTCTAAATATGTGTGCTGCAGCACTGTTTTCCCAGCCTTATGCATGCACATGTTCACACACACATATGCATGCACATAAACACATTCTTCTGGACAGAAAAACTTTAAGGTAACAGTTTAAATACAGTAAAAAATCCCCACAAAACTGAGGCAAATCTATTACTGTTATTCCTATTTCTGGATTAACCTTGGAAACATGGAGAGGTCATAGTTACTTAACTGGTGTTTCACAGCAAATCCAGTTAGAAATATTTTATGTTCCTACCTGGTGTATTTGAGAATTCCACTCATGTGCAAAGTACGGGAACAGTCATGGGAACTTTCCTGATGGATCAGGCTGGCAGTCTCCATGAGGATGTGCTAAGCACATACCAAATCCTTGTATATCTAGGTTTATTTCTTGCAACAGCCAGGACATACAAAGCGAGTGTGTGACATGGCCACAACATGTACTATGAGCTTAAATGCACGTATGGATTCCTGTGTCGGACAGTCCAAAAATCATCCTTTGTGGGTGCTGCATCTGTTCTGTTCATGGTTCTGTTTATAGCAGAATAAAGATTATATTTCAGGGGAATGAAACTGCAGAGATAGCAATTACTATAATTATATTCAAAATACTACTTGACATACAGGTAATAAGAAAAGTGTTTTTGTTTACAAATACATTCCAGAAGCATTTCATTTAGCTGTGTGAATTCCACAGTTGAAAATATGAAAATATACATGCCAATTGTTCTCTATTCCAACAGATTCATGCGGTGATTCATACCCATGTGATGATTTTCTTGCTCAGTGCAATCCCCTGTCTTAGGGTAAAACTAAGAAGAAGTACTTCCCAGCAGATTTTCTCCACATTAATAAAATGAAGAAATGCTAAAATTTTTTAGAGTGATCATGTGAACGGACACATTGGCTAATCTGGAATGGCAGATTTTCTAGTTGTCTTAATTCAAATACATCAGAATTAAGTGTAATACTCAAGAAGTCCCAGAATCATCAAAAATGTATTTTCTAAATGAGGCCTAGGTAGAGGAATCGAGCCTGTGAACTCCAATGCCTCCTGCAGCTATGGTGGGAGTGGGCCCACTCTTTACCCAGAGTTGTGCCTAAAGTCAAACTCTCAGCCCGTTGAGCTCTTGCATAGACCTCATCAGTCAAATGTTGCCTACCATGAACCAGAGTTATAATCTTATTTTGAAGGCAAAAAAGAAAAAGATTACATTGAAGAAAGTTCTGTTTCTTTTTTGGGCATCTGAATAAGTTAAATAAATTTCATGAATCAGACCCACAGTTTGTGTAAATCAGCTTCACTCCACTGACTTCAGTTCAGCTGAGAATCTGGCCCAATAATTTTTAAGTCAAACAACATAATCTCATTTGCATGAAATGTTACATGCAAGAATGAACTGGGAAACATGATGTGGGATCCTTATATTCAGCCTTTTAATTACTTTTCCATAATTCTACAAGGCGCAGATTATTATATTCAGATGACAAGGTCTGATCCCCTTTGGTTAATTTAAATCTCATTTAAAAGTTCCTGTGGGAGGGTTTTGGATCAGTATGTCTGACACCACAACTGTGTTTGCACCAACCACAGCAAAAACGTTCAAGATACACAAGACAAAATAAACAAATCTTGCATGAAAATCAAAATACTTTTCAACATCAAGCTATGCAAACACATTTAATAGTTTTCCTCATACAACCTTTACAAGGCAAATAAATACTTAATACTTATCTGCAAATTACATATGGAAAAAATCAGAGAGGTAAAATGAATTGCCCAGTGCTACAGCAAAGTCATTTTCAAAGGCAGGTTTGAAACTTGGGATTTTTGGGTTATAAGATGTTGTGCCCCTCTCTTAATTAACTAGAGCATGTTTGGGGTTCTTGTTTGTTTGCTGTTTTATTTTGGGGTTTGTTTACTTGTTTGGGTTTTTTTTTTTCTGCTGCTTGTTTGGGTTTTTTTGTTTTCAGTTAGCAAAAGAGGTGAGGGGGAAAATAATTACCCATTCTTTCATTTTCTCATCATTTCTACATTGCTCTCTACACATTATTCTTTAGTTGCATCTGTTTCAGTAGTTTCCTCCTCTTCATCTGCACATCTTCTCTCTCTTCTACTGCACACAGAAGATTATTACTTATGATCTGTTTTCAAAAATAAATGAGATTATTTTTTTCTTATTTACATAGGCACACAGAAACAAAGTTAAGAAAAAATTATATCTGTATAAAGAGTAATAGGATGACTAGGATATATTTAAAAGTGTTTAGGTCTTATTTAGAGATATCTGACTATCACATGTAACTTTTTAAAAATTATTTTTGAAAAGTTTATATACTGGACTAGGAGCATGGGCATCTTGGAATTATGTATGATATATGCAGACATATGCATATATCATGTGCAAAGGTATATGCAGACATATTCCTAAATACTCAACTTTTGTCAGACCTCCAGACTCCCCATTCTCTTGTATTTCACATCCACTTTATCTTATTTACCTTTTGGTGTAGTTCCTTTGCTTATGAATTTTTATGTCCAGATTACTTTTTTTTAAATGTTGGAAGATAGCCAGGAGAGTCTTTTATAATGCATCACATGAGTGAGTAATACAGGACTTACCTATTCTGGCAGTCGCATCCTACAGAATAGTTTTAGATATAGTGTTATAATTAGCCAAAGATTGCCATCATGCTCCGGTGTGTCTCGAGAAGAATCATTAAAAGCCAGACTTCTACAAAATATTGCCTGAGTAGTAGAAGCATATAGGTACTTTGAAAGTAGCCCTGATATGCAAGTCAAAGCTCTGAAAAGCTGACGAAGTGACAGTGGACAAAAAGAGGAAAGCGGTACCTCTGGAAATATTTTAAATCCCTGTAAGAATACTATAATAATCTGACAGCATCTTTGTGAGCAACTTGACCGTTACTAAAGGTTTCTGCAGCTGAAAATGTTCCACAAAGAAGTTAAAAACCAAAAAAAAGGAAAATACATTGAGCAGATAAGATAGCATGGCTGGTGCCCAGCAACCCGTTGTGAGATCCTTTGACTTCATGAATGTGGTAGTGTTCAACTAAGAAAAGATTCACACAGGGCAGTCAAGAACTATATTACCCAGCAGATTTGGAGATTACACAGAAACCTTAGGTGGTCAGCTAAACAGAAAATGCTGTGCAGGACAGCTCTGCCAGAAACCAGCAGAAAAAAGGCTGCATAGGGGAACTTTATTAAATAACAGTCTTTTATCATGATTTACCAACAAAGACAAGACAAACAACCTATATCTTTATATCTGTGTACTGGATATCCAATACCACCATTTAGTCAAGGAAGAAAATCTGTAGGTAGGATTCAGTTTGAGACTAAGATGCCTAAATCTAGGTGTCTATTTTAAGGTTGCTGTATCACAAGATTATATCACATCCACTGAACATCTTTTCAGTACACTTAGTGGAACTGAATGATTCTGCTAAGCTTGGATTGGATTCCTAGGTATTGATAAAACACAAGTGTCTGGAAGTACTTTAAGGACACTGGAATACCTAGCATCCATTCAGGAAGATGATAATCCATATGTCTTGTGTCATATCTGCCAGTCCATGCAAAAGTGTTGGACATGTAGTACACTATTTTTTTCTTATAACTGAGGCATGTGCTGGGAGATCTAACACAGAATTTATGTGAAACGTGCTTTCCTGCAGCAGTTAATGGAAGCCAGGTAGGAGCAAAAATACAGCTTCTCAAATGGCTCTGGGTATTTGCAGGAAACTGCCCTGGTCTCTTTTCAGTTGGCTATCACATTTGCCCATTTGCCCATCCCACCAATGATAGCAAGAATGCAGAGCAGGGGGTCAATGGCAGCGTCCGTCATTATTCTGAGGAACAGCTCCATGACTTTGTGCTTCTTTGTCTCCACCACAATGCCTTCAATTGCATTCCTTTTTTGAGGAATGTTGTCCTTCCCAGTCTATTAAAAATGTGCTAGAAAACCGTTCTTCTCTAGGTCTATGTTCCAGTCTCTCTGCCAGAATAGGTAGCTGGCTCATGAGTAAATATTGCACATTTTTTTAAAGCCCACATATTCATTGATGTCTCTATGACTAGGAATAATTAGATAACACTCGACAATTGTATTGAGCTTTACAAGTATCAGTTAACTAATCTTTCTGACACCTCTGTACAGATATAATTAGAAATTCTAAAACCCATGTACTAAAGTATTTCTTATTCTAAATATAAACAACACCTAGTTGTTGTAAGTAATTTATTTTTTATGCTTTATTTTATTATTCCTCTTTTTGAAGGTGAAGACCAACAAGGAGACAACAAAGGATATAAAACTGATTCTTACATTAGTAGGAAAATCAGCATGTCTGAAAAATAACTTAGATTTCATGGGAGGCATTGAAAAACTGAAGAATCTAAATTTCAAGACTGTTGTTAATGTGCCTCTTTTTGTCTTTTTCCCCATAGTACAAATCTAGCTAATATAAAAATATATTAAAAAAATAAAAGAAAGGCTAGCTCTTGTCAAAAAACATATGGTTGCATGGTAAAAAAATGTGATAAGTAAGGCTTTTTCCTTTAGGATCATATAAGATAACTAGCCTTAATATTGCAATTTATTTTACTTCTCTTATTCAAATATGAAAGAAGATAATCAAAATGAAATTAGGTAATAAGTGCTGAGAGAAGGGTGAAAAAATACAGGAAAATTACCTATTTAGACTAAAATGGAGCACAATTTTATTTTTCCACTCATAAGAATATCAAAAGCATGTAAATGAAAGAAAAGCATATTAAGAATTAAAACAATTTTTCTACCTAAAATTTGCAGCTAGAGAATTAGAGCTTGGCTTAGTATTTGCAAGTTGTTTATTGGTCTCAACACTAGTGATAGTCCCAGAGCATCAACTGTAATCAGAGATCTGTTTGCAAAGGTAATTGATTCAGTTTATTCTTTTCTTCTCTTTGCAATAAAAAATATCACTGCTCCTAAAAAAAAAAAAAAAACAAAAAAAACAACTCAGAACTGATAATTATTTCCATGTCTGAAGAGGTTTAAGAATATTATTCAATTAAAAGTTCACCACAGATTTATTTGGAAAAAACATGTAAAAAACAATTGCATAACAGCAAAATGAGCAGGTAGGATTGTGGGAATGAGTATTCCCATTTTCTGATCCCATTCTCTGTCCTTATCACACTTTTAGCTGCTTCTATAGTCAGGGATTCCTAAGCTCAACATTATAATGAACTGCAAGAGCTAGTATAACATCAGAAGACTTTATCTGAAAATATCTGTCCAACAGCCAGGAAGGGAAGAGGAAGCTAACAGCAGGGAACTGGATTAAGGCCAATGGTACAAATAATGAAAAAAGGGTATATGTCCATATACAGGCATCAAGCAGTTTATAACTTTTCAAGTAAACTGTGAAGGCATCCTTACAAATGTCTGACACTCTTATCATTAGATCCAAAATACATAGCTGTATCATGGCTTACAGAGAAATAAGAAACCATGGTGCTTTTCCCAATAGACTTCCCCACATTTGACTCCTGCCAGGCTGGAAAGCAGAAGCTGTACATCTAGAAATTTCCTTATCCCCAGCCTGCAGTAAAGAAGATAGCAAAGCCAAGCTCAGAATGGTGGTATGTTGGCTGATGTAGGCATGAGTAGGAACCTGCAGACAAGCACCTATACACTGACTGCTGACTGATTTGCTTGAAACATTGGCTTCAACATCATCTGGCTTGGTTGACAGAAAAGATTGAGTTGTGTCTGTGTACCAGCCCAGGGGTCTCATGTGCTTTCAGTTCAGGTACATTGATATTTGTCCCCTCTGTCCCTTTGTATTCACACAAACAAGATCATCAGGAAAGCATATAGGACTATTGAAGTTCTAAAATCTCAGTAGTTGAGGTGAGGCAGGTAGAGGGGGAGCCCAGTGTGATACCTGGCTCCAAATATATATAGATGTGTATACACACACACACATAATATATAGGTAACTTTCAAAAGCAAGGGTGTAGCTGTTATTTTTCAGATCCATTTCCGCATTCTATATGCAAGATAAGTCTGTCAGATGAAAGGAAGAATAATTCACAGCCTTTTAGCTGGTCTTACAGGGGATTTTTTTTCTTCCATTTGAATGTCTAGTGATTGGTGAACAGGCCTCTGCAGCTCAGCAGAGAATCCTCAAGTGGCTTCTAGTTATTTTGATGGTATTAAGACAATGGTGCATTATAGTGTGATATGTCAGGCATTTTCTCTGAGCTCTTCCTTTCCTTCTGAAGGAATGCTCATGTTTTCTAAATTGGAATAAGCCTTTTAACTCAGAATAGAATCTGTTGAAAGGAATCTCTCTGTTTTTTCATCTTTGAAACTAAGTTCATTAAATGGAATTGCAGTTTTCTGTGACTGCAGATTTGGGATTATGCAATTTTCTCTTAGAGAAAGGAAAACACTTTTCATTAAAGACATTTGCACAGTAGTATATTAAACACTAAACTGGACTATTAATTTCAAGTAAATCAACTATTGTCAAATTTAATTTCATAATAGTGTTCAATAACAAAACTGGTGAGGATGAGCAATATCTTCTATAATAAATAAATATATAAGACAACATATTATTTATCTAAGATAGAAACATTATATGACTTGAAATAAAAACAATCAATGAGTTTAATTAAAGAAAGGCTTTAAAATTCAAACTAGAGACTCATTTTACTTAACATTCCTAATAATGATATAAATGTCAGGGAAAGATGTATTTTTTTTCCTTACAGCTGAAAAAAACATTTTCACAAAGTAAGACATGAGAAAAGCTGTAAAATGAAAATGGTTTGTCTAGGTCCAAATTAATGATCCTGAAAATCCACATTCAGCTGACACCTGACTGTCATAATGCCAAAGCATATAGACAAGTTAGCGCTTGAAGAGAGCATTCCGCAAGTGCCTCTGCATTCCCAGCATAGGTTCTGTTTTTATGTGCCAGAGCAGCTTTACATCTTAAACCAAATGAAAACCTAGAAAGCAATTTTTTCTTTCACTTGAGTCCACTGTACACCTATGTTAGGAAACCTGAACTGCAGAGAATGCAGAAGTGGCTGTCATATTCTTTTAAAATCCAGCCACAGGAGGAGAAAACCAAGGACCTATAGCTTTTTTTTTGGCATGGTTGCAGAGGTATAAATCTGAACATGACTGTGAAAATATTAGGGAGACCACTTTACTGTGGTAGTGACTTAAATTTTAACACATTGCTGTAGCTCTAGTATCCATGCCCATATCTTTTGGGTAAGCATTTGAATTAACAGATTTAATTGCAGTAAGATTCTTCATCTGGCTGTAGCTTTTAATTAAAAATTTAGACTGTCTGACTGTATTGTCTTGCTAAGATCATATCTTACATATTGGGAATTCTGAATGAGTAGTTTCTTCCTGGCCCATCTGTGAATCGTAAGGGGGTTTAGGTGGGAACCAGGTGCTACTTTCAAACATATGTTAGAGCTTAGGCTTAAATGCCTTACAAACTTTATCTTCCAAACCAAAGCTGTTCAGATTTTCATGCTACCGGCTCAGGTGGAATGGATCAGCCTTAAACATAAATGCTTTAAATTCTATCTGAGTATCAGGGTAGATGGAATCAGGCAGTCTGTCAACCTGCATGATAAAAGATTATTTTTTAATCTTTAAACTACACAACACAAGAAAAATAATTTTAATTTTGAATCACTTTCATGCTGCTTGTTTTGTTGTTTTTTTGTTTTTTGTTTTTTTAGTTTTTTATCTGCCAGGAACTAAAACAATAAATAAATACATAAATAAATACTTCCTTACCGATCCATTCATAAATCAATTAAATATTTCTCTAATCAGCTGCACATTTAGTAAAAGAGGTGAGACTGGTACTGGGTTAGACTGTAGCAAAAAATCTGCAGTCCTCTTCACCTGTAAACTTGTAAACTTTTACAAATCCGTAAAACTCTTTCCTTCCTAATTTGTGAATGACCACACATATCCCATTTGTGAATGGGTGTCTGGTAACTATAGAAATAGCATCAACTTAGCCCTGATCCAACCTCATGCTTAGGAGGTTACTTTCAGGAGTATTACTTTGCTTTTTGTGTTTAACAGTGGCTTCATGGAGGGCTTAGTACATTCCTTTCTCTAAAAGAGATGAACCTTCTTTGTTAGAGGTGACACAAGTCATATTTATTGGCAATACTTTAACTGTAGAATTATGATATTTATGTGACTGTTGCTTATAAAAGAGGCATAATATAATCTAAATAAATGACTGGACAATTTTTTTTTCCTAGAGTAAGCTGCAATCCACTCTAAAGACGGAGCAAATGGCTTAAAAAGTTAAGGCTTTGCCTGTGTTTCACAATGACTATACGGTAAATACTTTCCTAGAAATGTTAAATGTCAACAGGTGTGTACTTTCTATCAAATTATTAGTTCATTTTTACACCAGACAGAGGCTCCACGACATTTTTCTAAAATTGTAACAATGTATCTGCTTTGCTGCTTTCTTCTCTTTTTTTTTTTTCTCTTCTCCTTTGTTTTTTTCTCCCTTTTCTTTTTTTTTCCTGGTGTGCCATTACTTTTGGAAAAGACACAAGTGATATTAATAAAAGATTATGAGACTTCACTGTAGCTGTATAATCTTAGAGCATGTTCTTTCTTTTTCTCTTCCTCTTTATACACATACCACACACATACATTTATATACAAAGATAAAGTCATTATAAATAGCAGATAAAAGCTAGATAAAAGCACATGCAAACAGTGTCCTCCTGAAAATTCCTAGAAGCACTGGTACTAAACATATATATATGCCATCAAGCTGTGAGCCCTTTTTCAGGTTTCAAGTGCACTAAATTTATGCCTACACTACATATCTTGCTGTCAAAAGGCTAGAGGTTTTTATATTGATGATAACAATTTTGTGTCTAGTTAAAATGCCCAGTGATACACCTAACCTATTAAGTCAACTTTGCCTCCACTGTGAAGTGGCAAAGAAATTCTCAAGCCTATTAAATTGCATTACCTTTGGTAATCCCTGCAAGAAGACAACAGAACAACTTTTTAACTAAGGCCACAGAAAATACAGCCTTCCTCCTCTTTGTTGTTATATTCATTATTTTTGTATTAGATTCTTGGCTATGACTGGAAATATCTAGAAATGGAAGAGTACGCTGTCTTACTAGCAGGCACATGGAAAGTTTATGAGGACAGGAAGCTCCAGTTTTCTCTGGCTGCTGTCAGCAGACGTACTTGCCAATGAAACAAGAATGAATAATGAGCTTCTATTGCATGTTTGGAAATGTGTCTGAAGAGAGAAGTTTTACGGTAGGGATAGCTTTTGCATTGTTAAGAATGAGCAAAGATGATGGGGATGAATGGCAAAATAATTTATTAAACCTTGGTTTCTGAAAAAATGAGTGCTGTGCAAGCACATAATTGACTGGGAGATATTTCTAATCTGCTCTTGGCAACTTTTTACCTGCATATGGTGTGATTATCAAGTAAGGACTGTCTGCCAGTATTCCTGGAGAGTTCAAAGTGAGCTTGAGGATTTTGTGTTTGGATACATATCATATATCGGTCTCTACGACAGGTTAAGTTGTCTCCAGGCAACCTGCTGAAATAAATGGAGACAAACATTACATGGGTGCACTAATAATATCAATAGGCAATATGCTGCAAACCAGACCCCCCTCCCCTCCCTGCCCCCAATCTTTATTCATTCAGTTTCTATTCTCAGAATCTACCAACAGGATGTTATTCAACCTGTTTAACTTTTTTATTCAGAATTTATTGTCCTGGGTCGCAACTTGAGTTATGTTAACCAAACCCTAAGCAATAAAAATGCTTTTATTGTAAAATTCCAATGTTATTCTGCTAATGTCATATATGCATCCATATTTTTGGATGTTTTCTCAGGAAATGCACTGTGCTTTATATCCAACAAAGTATGGAAGTCATAACTCTTCAATAAGCCTAAAAGCATTGATGTCATATTTCAAAGTGTTTTGGAGAAATTGAATATACATGATTATTTAATCATGACTGAAAACCAGGTGGATATGTGGTAGAAGTAACTACTTGTTCTAGGTTGGTTGTGGTCCAAAATGAAGTATAATGTGTGATTTAAATATATGTTCAGATAAGTTGATTTACATTTACTTTCAATGTTATTTGGGTATTTTTTCTGTCTCTTTTATTATACAACACTATTTTTCTAATGAGAGTGTCTAAAAAAAACTAAATATGTTCATGGCCTTGGCACATTAAGAATCAGTTCAAAACCTTACTGACTTCAGTAAGTTTTGGATCAGGCTGCCAATGAAATAATGGGAAAAGACAGATGAATAAAGCACATTCAGAGTGGGGTGAGGAAATTCTGTTTTGACAATAAAAGATATTTTTTGTGGGAAGATCGCTCACATTTTTTACATATATATTTACAATCATAAGTAGTATAAAAGGCATGGATACACATTATCAAGTACTGTCCATCTATCAAACACCATTGAAATGCTGGAATTCTAACAATGCTTTTACAAAATGGGACACTGCAACCTAGAAATATTAATCTGAATCAATATTAAATATTAATCTAAATTAATTAATCTGAATCAATAATCAATATATCAACCTATGTGTCTGATCAGGACCACAGGGGAAATAAAGGAGACTTGAAAAATAGATTACAAGTATAACTACTACTTCTAGAAGAAATGATAAACAAGGTAATATTGTATAACTAGCTTTATGCCCTATCTTTGAACAACTGCAGTAGATGTATTCATATAGTATATGGCTATGCATTTACATCATTGTGTGATGCTTTACTTCTAGGAATAGCAAGTTTGAATGTCACAAACTAGAATTTTCAATGCAGTCACATCAGCAGCAGTTACTCTTTTTTCATTAATGATATATGTTCTAATGAAAGACCTGTGCAAGAAATGTTAGCATATTTAGCAATATTTGAACTCTAAAAAGAGTTTCGTCTGACCCTATTTTCTGAGATCAAGACCTAGTAACTCTTAATTTGATGAGCAGTTTGAAGGGGAAGGAATTTTTAGGGGCCCACCTCATAACTAATTAAAAATAAAATAGCTTTGTCATGCTTTTTCTCTATGAAAGCAGTTCTTGTGTGACTTGTTTGTAATTTTAATTATCTAAATAAAGGCATACAAACAAAATGTTCTGAAAAAAAATGAAGTTATGAAGTTTTAACATATCTCTATATTTGGATTGGTATCAGCACATTGTATTTCTTCCTAATTTGATATGTCAGTGGTTTACGTAGTTATAAAGCCAAAAATGCTATCACAAGTATTTATCATCTCAGAAAGCATAACACTTTCAAGAAGTCTTTGTTGCCTTCCCCACTTTAACTAGATCTTAATATAATGAAAAATTCTTCTTATTACTGAATTATTGTATTTGTAAAGACAATGACCATGAAGCCAATTCATTACAAGTTATGAACCTGAAAATTTAATGCTCCAGCCCAAGAATTTGGATAATTGATATTAAAATATTGCAATGTTCTATGATGAAATATAATTTTTAATAGGGTATTGCCTCTTTGGAAAATCCTATTTCCATAAGCTAAGTTAGGAAAAAAAAAGTAAAACAAAAGCAGAATAGTATCTGCTGTCTTCACGTATGTTTGGTAAAACTTGAATTTGTCAGAGATACCACTAATTTAAGGGGAGCTCTGATGAAGGGGAAGTCTTCTCAATGTGAATCAAAATCATTAAATGTGATTAGAAATTGTGCTTTTGTTCTTGTTCTTTAAATAAACACATAATGATGACTATTACTTAGCTAATCATATTCCTTTATAACATTTTTGTGTGTGTTTTATTGTTCCATAGATTATATGTGTGAAGTTTATTTGTTAGGAACACCAGGCAGCCTGGTGCAGATTCAGTTGGAGTTGGCCATATGCACAGAAGAACACGTGCATAAGGGAATGCACCATGTTAGCAGAATGTAAACACTAGCTTACATTCCACTAACATTTTGAATCAGGATATGTGAGAACATTGCTTTTTCCTTTCCTACAAAGATATTAAGACAAAGTTTCCTTATTCAGCAGCATTAAAACCGAATGTCATGTTATACTCATTATATTATTGGACATCAAGTGTTCTGGTAAACAGCTGGCATAATCCTGGATTGCACATCTGGTAGGTGTGTATGGATTTCATTAGAACAAGTCTTCCATAAATAATGTGCCAAAGCTTTGATATAACAAGTGCTTACGCCTGATGGCAGCCATTTACTGTTTGCCAGTTCAAATGTGCTTCCAGTGCTGGAATTCATCCACACTAGCACTTGAAATATTGGGAATGAGCTCACTACATTTTGGAGGTGAAAGCTGAAGCAAGGTAGCCATATACTCAGCTGCTCCAGGGAAGTGAGCAGAAGCACCTTACTTTGTAGCTGAAATTTTTGCCCATATACTTCCACTTTTAGCCCTCTTAGTACTATTTCAGGACCATTAATCATGTGGAATATAATTTTAGAGAAGTCACCTTGATGCTCCCTTAGAGAAAAGCCTAAAACAACAAGAGACGAAGGACTTATATGTTATCATAGAATAATAGAAGATAGATCTGGAAAGAACCTTGAGGAGTCACCTAAACTATCTTTGTGTTTCAAATATATTTACCCCATTCCCGATGGATGCTTGACTAATCTGTTCATTGCACATTTATCATTAATCCTAGCCCAACATCATTGTCAGAAAGTATTATACATAGCTCCCTCGTGTTCCTTGCCCCAGATGAAGGGAAACATTTGACACTTTTTCTCTTGACAGGACATATAGCAAATTATTATCATCCTAGCTGTTTGCAGATGCAACAGAAGTGTTCAGCTGAAGTGCTGACAAGAGGCTGGAATATCTAAATCTGACCATGAGGCTATTGAAAGAGGACCACAGAATAATAATTCAGATATTTTTCTATAGACATTTCATTACTATATACTCTTATTATTTGTATTTTATTTTAAATATGTTGTGTTTTCTGAAAAAATATCTTTTTTTATGCTGCCACATATATAAAAATTGGTTTCCAAGTACTATTAAATCACTTTTATATTTGCCCTAACAATAACAAAATGCTTATAGAAATCAGTACATGGCTCTCAGTATGGGCAAATAAAAGAAGGAAAAGCTGAAGTGAAAGGCATAACAAATACAGGGAAGGCAGATACTTAATATCGATGGGTAATATCTTCAGAGGCACATAGGTTGTTCAGTAACATAAACCAAGAAGTTTAGGCTCATAGGTGATTTGGACACTTCCAAAAAGAATTTCATAGAAATATCTTGGGAGAATAATTTTGCCCTTCAAATACAACACTTAAGTTAGGTTTTAGCTGGATTATAATCAATTATCAAGCTTTTATCCAACTGATTGCTCTTCCTAAATAGATTGCACATTATCTATTTCTCTGCAAAGTAATTTCTTTTTATGACTTTATGCCCTATCAAGCCACAGCTGATAAGAACATCTTTACCTGTATATGTGAACTCTAATGCATTAAAATGTCACCCTTACTTACACCTCGAAAATAGATACAAGTACCTCAATTTTTAATTCTTCTTGTATTTTTATTATTGTTGATAATGACTCTGTGTACATTTTATTCTTAAGTTTCTTGCTTTCCTATCACAATCTTTATTGGGATGACTCGGGACTAGAACTGACGTAAAAGGCACACATTCAATTAGCAAGATTAGAGCAGCAAAAAACATGTTCATGAACATAGAACAATTTTACTCATTGTCAGTAATTGCTTCTTATTAAAATTAACAAGAATGTTGAATTCTGTGTTCCAAAAATTTTACTGTGACATCATAAATTTAACATAGGTGCACAGGAAAAAAATCCTCTGGCCTAGAAAACAGGTGAAAGACAGAGTTATGCAAGATAGTAAGCATTTTATAAGAATTATCTATAATCCAAAATTGAGAGGAACGGGGCAATATTTATCTCTTTACTTGTATCATCAGTTAGCAAATATCTTTAAAAACATTGGCTTTCTTATCATGGTGATAGGCTTCCATGTTGTTATCTCTACTGCTGACTGTATAGGAGAACGATAGAGAGAAAAATGTAAGGTGTTTTGGAATTGGCAGTGCTAACTTCTCAGTCTCTCTTCACTTGAAACTCAGAAAAAAGAAGACACTGGTTCTGATGCTCATAATAATAGCAGTTTCAGTCTCAGAAAAGCAGTGTGGGATTAGAGGTCTACATTTGTGCTTGAAATCATATCACTATTCTCTAGTTCTTTTGAATTCAATAAATGTTCTCTTTTAAAGTTAGTAATGGTTTCCCTCTAATACACTATTCTCATTTAATACTATACAGGTAAACAGTAAAAAAGATACTGAAGGTCCACTGCTTCAGATTATTAAAAGTATTTGACATCAACCTGAATATATTACTTGTGATATCCATAGCACATCAACTGATTTCAAATGAACCACAGTTAGGGCAATGCATTGTGTGCTTTAGAAAATTCCAGCCATCATGCTTTGACTTCGTCTTTTTTGAAGTGATCATGCTTACAAACACAGTGGAGGTTTAGCAAACCTAATGATGTAGCAAGTCAGCTGTAGCTCAAACTATGGTCTGATATTGAATGTACATTTATGCTGTAAGATTAATGCAAAAATGAGGACTGCAAATATCTAGCATTTCACAAAATAAAAATTAAAAAATCCAAACCCCAAACCAACCAAACCAAAAAACCCAGAACAAACTTGCTTGTAGTATAACTATCTTTATTATTACAGACAATAATCATCAGTAGATCATAAATGGAAAGACATTATATGTCAGCAAAGAGATGTTGTTTAGAAGAGTTGAAAGTTCAGGACAAACTTTCTGAATTTGTTTTTGGTTTGGATTTGGTTTTATTCTACTACATCCATGGGACCTGATGAAATACAACCATGGGTCCTGAAGGAGCTGGCGAATGAAGTTGCAAAGCCACTGACCATCATATTTGAAAAATCATGGCAGTCAGGTCAAGTTCCCTACAACTGGAAAAAGGGAAATATAACCCCTATTTTCAAGAAGGGGAAAATGGATGACCCGGGGAATTACAGACCAGTCAGTCTCACCTCTGTGCCTGGCAACATCTTGGAACAAATTCTCTTGGAAGGCATGCTAGGGCACATGAAAAACAGCAAGGTGCTTGGTGACAGCCAGCATGGCTTCACTAAGGGGAAATCCTGCCTGACCAATTTGGTGGCCTTCTATGACGGGGCTACAGAAATGATAGACAGGGGTGGAGCAGTTGACAACATCTACCTGGACTTGTGCAAAGCGTTCAACACTGTCCCATGGGACATCCTTGTCTCTAAATTGGAGAGACATCCATTTCATTGGTGAACCGCTCAGTGGATAAAGAACTGGCTGGATGGTTACACACAGAGTTGTGGTCAACGGTTCAATGTCTGGCTGGAGAACAGTAGCGAGTGATGTCCCTCAGGGTTCGGTGTTGAGACCAGTCTTGTTTAACATCTTTGTCGCTGACACAGACAGTGGGATTGAGTGCGCCCTCAGTAAGTTTGCCGATGACACCAAGCTGTGTGGTTCACTGGAGGGAAGAAATGCCATCCAGAGGGACCTTGACACACTTGTGAGGTGGGCTGATGCCAGCCTCATGAAGTTTAACCATGCCAAGTGCAAGGTCCTACACCTGGGCCGGAGCAATCCCAGGCACAGCTACAGGTTGCGCAAAAAGGAAATTCATGAGAGTCCTGTGGAGAAGGACTTGGGGGTGTTGGTCAATGAAAAAATGAACATGAGCCAGCAGTGTGCACTCACAGCCCAGAAAGCCAACCGTATCCTGGGCTGCATCAAAAGGAGCGTGACCAGTAGGTCGAAGGAGGTGATCCTGCCCCTCTACTCTGCTCTCGTCAGACCTCACTTGGAGCATTGTGTGCAGTTCTGGTGTCCTCAACATAAAAAGGTCATGGTACTGTTAGAACAAGTCCAGAGGAGGCCATGAGGATGATCAGGGGACTGGAGCACCTCCCATATGAAGACTGGCTGAGAAAGTTGGGGCTGTTCAGCCTGGAGAAGAGAAAGCTGCATGGAGACCTCATAGCAGCCTTCCAGTATCCGAAGGGGGCCTATAGGGATGCTGGGGAGGGACTCTTCATTAGGGACTGTAGTGATAGGACAAGGGGTAACGAGTTCAAACTTAAACTGCAGAGGTTTAGCCTGGATATAAGGAAGAAATTCTTTACTGTTAGGGTGGTGAGTTGCTGGAATGTGCTGCCCAGGGAGGTGCTGAATGCTTCATCCCTGGCAGTGTTCAAGACCAGGTTGGATGAAGCCTTGGGTGACATGGTTGAGTGTGAGGTGTCCCTGCCCATGGCAGGGGGATTGGAACTAGATGACCTTAAGGTCCTTTCCAACCCTAACTATTCTATGATTCTATGATCTACTGAAATAAATTATATATACATATTTTTTTCTGAAATAAGATGTTAATCTAGATCAAGAAGATGCTTGTAATAAAATAATAAAAAAAAAATCCCCTGTCAACTTCTAGAAGCACATCTTGATATTTTTGTTTTGGCTTGTTTGTCTTTTTTCTTTTTTCTTGAACACATATAGAAGAGAATAAAATATTAATTATAATTAGACCAGAGGGAACATTGGAGCATCTAACCTTACTAACTTTTTAAAGGACATTAAATTTCATCCTTTACCCGAAAAGGCATCCTCTCTTGATTTGAAGACATTGAGAAACAGAGAATTAATTTTTCTGCTGGGCTTTTCCATTCATTAATCACCGCCACTTGTTTTTAGAAAATGCTTTATTCATAATTTGAATTTTTCTGGCTTCTTCTTGAGCCATAAATCTTGTTATGGCTTTCTTTACTAGATTTTAAAATCCTCAGTATCCTGTGTTTTCCACTTGTGATGATATCTGTAAGTTAAAAAACCATTCAAAAAAAGATAAAAGTCAACACATAAGACCCTTTACATCTCTCACTGCAAGACTTTTTCTCTAGACTGCAAATAATTTCCATAGATTTATCTACCTCATCTCCAATTCTTAACCTCCTTTCAAAGTTGTGAATATTGGAATACATAGTTTTCTAATATCAGCCTTATTAATGATATCAATAGTTATAAACCTTTAGAAAGCTTCATTTTTTACTTCTTTTTTTTTCTTTTTTTCTATTAAAACAATCAACCGAAGAAATAAACAAAAACTGAAACCCTACAAAATAATAGTCCATTCACCAGTTTAGGCATTTCACAACATAAAACTTGAACCCCTAAGAAACATTCCTAAAGGGATAGGTGGAAAATATCAAAAGAGTCACAGAAGTCCACCTTATTAGTTGCCAAAAATCTCTTTAGAAGCATAAGTTAATTCCTTCAGATTTTGTGAAGGCAGAGCAAGTCCTTTAAGGGGTAAACTAGGCTCACAGCTACATGGCTGCTGCAGCTGCATTGTTCAGATATGCTTGCTCTGAGTAACATTAGCTACCAGAACTCACAGAAAGAAATTATCCCTGTTAAGTTTCCTTCTCAGGAAGGTGAAGCCAAAGATAAAAAAAGGGAACTCTGACTGGTGTTGAATACATATATTTAAGCAATGCAGCCACATTTTAGATGCTATTCAGAGTACATAAAACATGAGAATAGGGTGGATAATCCAACAGCTTTCATCACTGAAGGTGTTAGGCCAAAATACTGTCCTTTATATTTATAGGTCAGAGGAAACATTTTCCTTTAACAATCTGACTGACATGCTGAAACTGACTGAAAGGAAAATTTTAGGGAATTAACAGTAAGGTCTAATTTTTAAAATTATTAATATCTTCTCAGCCCTGCTGTTGCAGCAATTACGATAGATACCTGCACCTCTGTGGCAAATATTTTGAACTTCTACCAGCCTTCACCAGATCTTATCAGATGACAAAAACAAAAGTTCTTTGTTGTCTTGTTTCAACACTCTATAATGACAGAGTCCATTTAATTAAATGGAGGCAAAAAAGCAACTCCATAGCCTTTTCTTCTCTTCCAAATCCTGTTACAAGTCACATACATTTTTATAGTGAGACACTAATGACATAATTTATAGCCATGAGCCTGCTGTAATAAAACAGACACATAATTTCAGTGTGGCAAAGTGTAGCATCTCTCTTCTTTTAAACATCAGCTCTGTTTCTTGTTTCATCACAGGAAAAATATCTCCCTTGTCAAAGAAATGCTATAAGACTTGCAGATAACTGACTTCAAACTGAGAGAAGCTTAGCGTAGCTATTAGTGGAAGGCTCCCATTTGACTCACTTGGTAAACCTGTTTCCTATACACCCCCAGGGTTCTGGTTCAGGACTGGCTGAGTGCACACACAGCAAGTCCAGTTACCAGATTTAATCTGTCAGATGCAAACAGCTGTCATATCTACCTGTGGGACATGCTGAACAAGTGGAGAGAGCAAAATCCAAGATTGCCTCTGAGTTTCCAGGATTAACAGCCCCTGAAGTACCAGAAATCTAAATGATGAGGGTGTTTTTGTTCAAGGTTTTTTCCAGCCAGGTGGAGGAGGGGAGTCCGGGAGGAAGGAGAGACAGGACACCTGACCCAGGCCAGGCAATGAGGTATTCCATACCATAGCACGTGATGCCCAGGATGCATACTGGGAAAGAGAAAGCTGGAGGGGGAGAGCTCTTGAGAAAAATGGAGGAGGGAGCACGCGGTGCTTGGCCGGGCAGGGTGGAGTGAGTTATGGGTCTGTGGCTGGTGGGGTGTTGTATTGTTTTCTCTTGTTATTGGCTGTATCATTATTATTGTGTTATGCCTTAGCTATTAAACCGTTCTTATCTCAATCCGTGAGGGCTACATTCCTTGGATTCTCCTTCCTAACTCTCCGGGAGTTGGGGGACTTGGTTTAAACCACAACAGCAAACCTAAGTGAGCACAGGATGAATTCAGGTAATTTGGTAGGTCCATTACAGGTGTATGGCAGGAAATATTGCAGGGCGAGAATAACAGTTATGCTTTTCTTTCAAATGTAATTGTGAAAAATGTTCATTTTCCCATTGTGATTTCCAGTCACCTTTAGCAACTGACCAAGCAGTTGTCTCAGTGTCACTGCTGTTGTGCTGTGCTGTCCATTGGCAGCATTCCTTTGACTGTCTCTGACATTTTTGTCGTAAAGATTATCCAGTCCCTACCCTCTGTTGCTAAGCTAATTCATGTAGCATGGTTAAGATTGAGATTTATCCTCTGCCTCTTTTCCCTCACATCTGACTGCTGAGCATTCAGCCTATCCTGTCAATATCTCAACTCAACTGTATGACTGAGTGGTTACCTTACAATTTTTACTGTGGAGAAGAAGGCATACTTTGATATTAATTCAGAATTTGCATTCAGATGGACAAATGTTTAATTTCTTGACTTCAGATCTGAATGACTTAGTGCAGCATGTTTGAAAAGGTGAGTCATAAAGCATATTTTTTAATATATTTTAAGTGCTGAAGACCTCAAGTCTGTGATGAAATAATAACATGCATATAAAGAAAGTTCCCACTAACTGAAGAGACAATCCTAGTCAAATTTGTGTTTGGCGAGAAGGATAAATACAGTGTGTTTGCATAGCTGAGTTTCTGTTTCTCTGCAACTACTGAAGACATTTCAAATACAGCCAAAGCAAAAAGAGGAAATAAACCCCACCTAGCCTCTCTTCTTTGAGATAATTGTTCATGCAAAGGAAAAAGACATGGCAAGAATTTATTTCATATTCAAACCCAAATTTTTTTAAAGAAGAAACAGATATCACCTTTTTAAAAGTATTCCTTCTTTAATAGGCATACACAAGACACTAGACATCACACTGTGAATACAACCCTAATCATATCAGTCTTTCGAAATGCATGAAAAATGCTTAATTTCCACTGCAGGCAAACAAATTAAAAAAAAAGAGAAGAAAAATGCCTCTAAACAAGATCAAATGCTTCAACTGAGAAAATTCTGATAAATCAAGGCCATAATGTTTTAATCTTCATGTATGCTCTGTTATTTGCAATCTTAATCAGTCTTTATTTTAAGAAACTTTTGGAAGTTTTGAACAATGACAAAAAATTAGGGGTGTGATGAGCAGTTCCCTAGAGTTTTGAGTTTTGTTCAGAAAGTCCTTCAAAACTTGCAATCTAATTAGGGCTCCTAAGGAAGCAGCAATTTTCTGAGCCAAGTAATTTGAATATCAGTCACAAAAGCAATAATAGCATGTTATAAGCATAATCAACTTAGCATTAAACAAGGTAGCATAAGCACCACTAATGGTTTAACCTCAGCAGTAGTTGTGAGCTTACAGCCATGATTTATTGGCAGTTCTGAAGCCCACACTCATCTTTGTGTTGATGTCACTTCTAATGTTTTAACCAGTTTTATAGTCAGTGAACATGAACTTGATCTTACTGTGACTAACACTTCAGACTACCTTTGAATTGCTCTCTTAGGTCTACCATTCAGAGCTGAGAAACAATTACCTTTCTCTGTGCCTCAGTTTTGCCATTTCTAGACTAGGAACAATCGTATCCCCTGGAAAACAGTTTTCAAAGCTACAGGTATAAAATATGATAGAATATTATCAGAACAATTGAGGGAAAAACAGCTGAGGTTTTGTAGCATGAGGAGTAAACATGATTGGGTCTTGCCTATGTTCTGTGCATAAATTTCAACAGCCACTGGTTAGTATCCTATGTACTCTTCTTGCTTTAATTAGGCCTTGTTGCAAATAACATAAAGTGCTCGGTAAGTATTCAAGGCATTTTAGCCAGTATAATTTCTCCAGTGTGTAGGAGGCTCCTGATACATAAAACAATCCTAAGACAAAGGATATTAACTGTGATTATGAAAAACCTGTATGACTAAAATGAGTTCTGAATCAGCCCTGTAAAATCACAGGTTAACAAAACATTAGGTCATATGTACCCTGTGCTTTGTGTACATATATGTTACAGATTTGAAAAGGAGCTACAAAGGCAAATACAGCACTTGTCAAGCAGGAATCTTACTCATTTTCATTGGCTTGATATCCAAGATTTCCTTCCCTCATCTACCCTCAACCAATACAAACAAAACCACAGGCTAATATTTATGTTCCTCAGCCCTCAAACAGACCAAAAAAAGCCCCCCAACCACCCCTTTGCAGACATTTTATAGAGCACAGCAGATGTCCGAAACAGCTGACAAGACAGGAAAATGTTAACACTAACACTGTTAACAAGTGGAGTAGAATTGTGCTGGTCACAGGCGGCTCAGCAAGCAAGTTCAGGGAGTTAACAGCAAAACTGCTGCATATATTTAAACTTTGTGCTGCAGGTCATGTAAACATTCCTTTCATGGAAACTGTGCTAGGAATGCAGAAACTCTCTGACCCCGCTGCGTCTTCCCTATAAGGTTTATCATAACGCTGTGACATAACTAGATACTGTATCTGTCAAAAAGATGGCATCTTGCTGTTTAAGAAAACCAAGCTCATGTTTGCCAGTGGAATCTGGAGAAAATCAATAATGCACTCCTATGCCATTGGAAACATTTCCATTGATCTTGACATTTTTAGAAACAAATTGTTATTTAAAAGTGAACATAGTGAACTGCAAGTCTGTAATGTTTTTTTTCTAATATTAATAAAAGCAGGTATGGAATTGAATATACATCTTGAGGAGTTTAACACTCAAATTTCTCAGATGGAGTATTAATGCTTCCACAGATAATCAGGAAAACTAATGGTAATATTTGATTATATATATAATTTTTTGCCTTTTTCTTATTTTTCAGAAGCATATTCAAGAAGTTGAAGGTTACACTACAGCATTCTAGTCATTTCACTGCAGTCGCAAAGCAATATGTCACTTACAGTCCTGCCTGTAGACAGCAGCAGCCTTCTGGGAGACATCATGGTGACTGTTTTGTTTGTTTTTTTTTCTTTTTTTTTTTTTTCCAGGCTGCAGCAGGTGTGAAGTCACCACAACTCTATTAGCTCCACTGTGGTAATGAAAGCACGCTAATATAATAGAATTGGATGTCTACTCATTACTAGGGAAGCCTCTTGCTCCAGGACTTGCCCTTTTTCTGTGTAAGGCCACACTTTCCTGCCAGCTCTTTTTCAGAAGAGGCCTCAAAAATGAAGACATCAAACACTCAGCTGGAATCCAACTGCATTCCACCCTGCCATCCTCACAGACTGGACCTGAAAAGCCCGTCTTCTCTTATTTCAGTCTTGACAAAAGCAGGACAATGGGTGGCTATTGGTAAAGTCTTTTTTTTGCAGTTAAGAGCCAAAAGCATTATAGCAGGAATCTCCATTCAAATGAAGATAATGCACAGTCACTCTCTCTTTGTTTAGACTACAGCTCAGCCTATCTCAGACCACCTCTTATTTTCTTTCTTGTTTTTTAATCCTTGGCTTTACCTACTGAGCTATCCAACAACTGAACAAACTAAATAGGAAAATAATTGTGGTAAGTCTAAGTGCATCGAAGCCTTAGACAAAGATGCCTTGCCTTTTCCCCCTCAGCTCCTAAGCTATATTGGTGGGAAGGAACTTCCAAACAGACATGTTTAAGATCACTGAATGGGCTTTTGGAGCCTTGAAGGGGTCAATGTGTTCTATGGAGAATCATCTATCCTTCAGGGGTAAATAGAGTCGATAACAAATCTTAACACTCAGCTTCTTAATGAGCTTTTGTACACTAGTCTGCATTTACACATGAGGTTATTACTATTAAAAAAATCTTTGCACATAGTTTAAGAATTTCAGCTGCTGGTGATTTTTTGTTTTGTTTATATTTATTTTTTTAATAAATGTGAAGAATATTTTAGGAGGTTCAGAAGCAAAACTTATGTGTTGATAGGACTCTCTCAAACAGGGTGACAGAGAAGGCAGGGTTGTATATAAGGCAAGATTGCATGAAGAAAAGCTTTCTTCTCTACCAAAGCTATAAGCTACCTAAAGTGCACATGAAAGAGAATTCTTTTTTTTTTAGATATATTTCCACATCTTTAAATTAAGCAAGTAGCTATGAATGTTGTACTTTACTGTTCTTTCCAGCCTCTACAGGTAATAGCAATAGACAAGCATTGAAAGGCTTGAAGTTTCACTTCCTAAAACTTTGGATCATATTCCAATTAATAACATTGTCAGAGGTTTATTTCCTTCCTTTACTCCACTCTATATATTTCTATGCTTTATATCACTGGTTTGACAGACTTCTGTTTGCCCGTTACCTGGATTTGATTAACTCCTGTCCTCTTACTCAAACCTGAAATGATCCTAGGTCCTAGCATGTCACTTTTCCAAAGGCATCCACAGGATACAGTAGTTGTTGAAATAACTAACTTTATGGTTATCCAACATCCTCTGTGATCCAAACCCCATCAATTTGCAAGTCTCATCCACTGAGGTTTTTTTACATGCTTACACTTGCCTATATACAAATACATTTACCAAATATGCTTGGTCCAGGTCACTTTTCAGTGCATATAAAATATTAGGGTTGTTGCATCCTAGGCAGTTATTCAGATTTTGTATAATGTCTGAGAAATTTCTGTAAGTACACTAAATTAGAAATTACCTTTGTTTCACCATGTGCTTCTCAAAACCAAAACAACGTGGGAATATTCTTCCCATTTATTAAATATATTATCAGTATGCATATTTGTGTTAAAATAGGGAAGGTTTTCTTTCCCATGGGATTTTTTCTAGTAATCTCCTTTTGAAGAATTACAAAAATTAACATGATCAATTCTGTTAAAGTTATGTCTCTCTAGGAGAGGACAGTTTTCTCTTAGGAGATTTTTGTCAGGACATGAGGATTAGAGTTGTCAGACTCTTGAAGAACAGCTATCCTGAATACAGACCATTTAGTGTTTTAAAGATATTAATTGAGGGTAGGATCCAAAACAAGATTTAGTCTGTAAAACCAACACTTATCCTGTTCAGGGAGTGCATTTTCGTCTCACAAATTGCTTAGGCACTTAAGATTCTGCTACAAATCAGGCCCTGAAGCATTTGCCTCTTATCTGATACATGTAGGTGTTCACCAGCTGCTTAAACTGCCTGAGATCTACATACTTTTAAGCCTTGTGCCAAACACAGTCCCTGTGCTACCTGAACTAATCCACTCCAGCAGTATAAAACACAGCAGCCACAGGCAAATTCACCAGAAGTCAGGAGGATGAAGCCCGATGTCAGTATAGGAGCTCTGTGTACCTGTCTAGCAGCTGGCATGCTCCTCTGGGAAAGAGGAATAGGTCAGTTCCTTTCTTGCCACATGGATTTACAAATTCTCAACTTTCTCCTTCAAAACAGTGCAAAAATGACATTTAAAATAGTTACCAATATCCAGTTTTATAGACATTCCAAGCCCAGTTGGTGTTTGACAGCTGTTTCACTTAAAGAGTAACCTAGTCCAGATGTGCCGCTTGTAGAGGCCCTGCAGGGGCTGGGGTCTGCCCAGGGAATACGAGCCAGGACCTGTTCCTCCTCTCCAGACAGGAGCAAGGCAGCTGGAGGCACTGGAGCAGCCATGGCCACCAGGAACATCCATAGGACAAGGCTGGGCTGGGATGTAGGCTTGAAGATGGGCCCAGATCATCAGGCTGGGCAGGGCTGTGGGGGAGCTGGAGATGGGTCCTGCTGCAGCATTGCTGGGGGAAGGTCTGATGGCCCAGGGTGGCTGAAATGAGGTTCTGTGCCACAGGGTGTGGGAAGCCTTTGAGAGGGGATGGGTAGGGACAGTCAGTTCTATTAATGCCCTTGCTTTTTGATATCTGCAGCACAATTCATGCGCAGGTAGGACATTTATTTTTAGTCTCAGGTTTCTTTGGTGAAGGACCATTGTTGATAAATCTGAGAGGTGTCCCATATCTGATGTGAAAGTATTAATTATGGGAATGCAGAGCTACGTTTCATCATTGTCTCCTCTGACCATTTGTTTTTCTGGAGAGCTTTAGCAGAAAGTGCATGGGGTATGGTGATCTAGATAGCATATGCTAAGTCATCCTTCCGCAGCTGATCATACATCCTCCAGCCAAGTAGCGTGTAATATTTCAGCTCCTTGCTCTCACAGTAGGTTTTTCTCTATACTCACCTATCAGGCAACAGTCATCACTCAACCACTCCTTTTTTTTCCACACTATTTTTCCATAAAATGTATTTGTCAACTTTGTTCAGTGGCATGGTTTAAGTGTCTAAACTGAGATCTGCATTTTCAGTTTCCCATGGGTGTCTTACAGAAGTCTACAGGTACAGAATAGTCCAGTAAAGAGAGAATTATAGATGTGGCCTTATTGCTTCACCTAATCATTCCTTTGCTTGATATATCAGCTGTATGTTTTATTCCTAGGTTCTCAGCAACACTACATAAGCATCTTGAGAGCCTAACTCAGTGCTAAGAGTTTGAGACATTTAACTGTTAGATGTCATTACTCTTAGCACTGACCAAGTATCTTTCTAACCTGTCAGTATTTAGACCTGACAGCAGATGGGATAAGTTTAGCTGTTTATCTGTTCCATTTTTTATTACAATCATATACTTGCTGTTGTCAGACAATAACAAAAGAGAACATATGATGCTACTGCTTAGAATAATCATAGAATCATAAAATCATAGAATCATAGAATAGTTAGGATTGGAAAGGACCTTAAGATCATCTAGTTCAAAGCCCCCTGCCATGGGCAGGGACACCTCACACTAAACCATATCACGCAAGGTTTCATCCAACCTGGTCTTGAACACTGCCAGGGATGGAGCATTCACCACCTCCCTGGGCAATCCATTCCAGTACCTCACCACCCTAACAGTAAAGAATTTCTTCCTTATATCCAGTCTAAACCTCTGCAGTTTAAGTTTGAACTCGTTACCCCTTGTCTTATCACTACAGTCCCTAATGAAGAGTCCCTCCCCAGCATCCCTATAGGCCCCCTTCAGATACTGGAAGGCTGCTATGAGGTTTCCATGCAGCCTTCTCTTCTCCAGGCTGAACAGCCCCAACTTTTTCAGCCTGTCTTCATATGGGAGGTGCTCCAGTGCCCTGATCATCCTCGTGGCCTCCTCTGGACTTGTTCTAACAGTTCCATGTCCTTTTTATGTTGAGGGCACCAGAACTGCGCACAGTACTCCAAGTAAGGTCTCACAAGAGCAGAGTAGAGGGGCAGGATCACCTCCTTTGACCTACTGGTCACCCTCCTTTTGATGCAGCCCAGGATACGGTTGGCTTTCTGGGCTGCAAGCACACACTGCTGGCTCATGTTCATTTTTTCATTGACTAACACCCACAAGTTCTTCTCCACAGGACTACCATGAATTTCCTTATTTTTCAAATTAATCTGGAATAATAACTAAAATAATCTCATATTTAAAAAATAAACAGAGAAAAGAATTAGGTAAAGCATTTGACAATTTCTACCACAGTGTTTTCCTGGACAAATTTTCTTCTCATGGCTTGGAAGGGTATATTCTTCCCTGGGCTGGAACCTGGCTGGATTGCTGACCCCTACGAATGGTGGTAAACTGTATCACATCTGGTTGGCAACCAGTCAGTAGTGGTGCTCCTGAGGGCTTGGTGTTAGGGCCAGAGTTGTTTAATATCTTCATTGATGATCTGGATGAAGGGATTGAGTGCAACCTCAGTAAATTTGTGGAGGACACCAAGTTCTCTGGGAGTGTTAATTTGATGAACAACAGAAAGGTTCTGTAGAGGGGTCTGCACAGGCTTGATCAACGGGCTGTGTATGGTGGTAGGAGTTTTGACAAGACAAAGTGCTGCATCCTGCATTTGGGCCACAACAACTCCATGCAACACAATAGTCTTGGAGAAGAGAGGCTGGAAAGCTGCTCAGTGGAAAAGGACTTCGGGGTGCTGATTGGCAGCTGGCTGAAAATATTCCAGCTTGTGAGCAGGCAGCCAAGAAGGCCAATGGTACCCTGACCTGTATCACTTCTTTTCAGTGTGTTAGCGTTGGTAACTAATAGACTTTTTAGCTGATCTGGTTTTATCAGATTTATATAAAAGTCAGAAACATGACATATAAACAATTTAGTCAGCAAAACTGTAAGCTACCAAATATTTCAAATTGAGTTAGTTTGTGCTGGTTAACCTTAATGAATTCTTAAAATGTTAGTAATATTTACAATGTTTTTATTTGTGAAAAACACATAAAGAAGTCTTAATAACTTTTAATATCTTCTCTTTGTTCAGGTACGCAAAAGATGAGGATTCTTCAAGAAATTTGAAACAGAAAATCAAGTTTAAATTAATTTCAACTGATATTAGACTTTTGCTAATAATGGAAACAATCAACATAATATTTTTATTACTTTATGAAATTTAGCATAAGAAATATGTGACAAGCAAATTTATGACAGATCTATGACTGCGTAACTTCAGATATTTTGTGTGTTGCTTACTAAAGGGCATTCAAGATTCTACTGTCTCAGTAGCACTAGGAAATTAATCTAAGATCTTCTTTTATAGAGATATGACAGAGATACTGTGAGCAAAGACACTGCTCCTTTCCACTTCAGTTTCTTGATCTGGAATGACTTGGGATTTATTTGATCTGGTGGCATGGATTAGATAGGTAGAGAACAGTGAAAATCCCACGAGTTCTTAAGCCATCACTGAACAGCAGAAAGGTATATTGCTTCCACTAAAAATACTCTTTTTTCTTCAACATAATCTGAAAATGTTGGAATGCTTTATGGCATTGTATCCCCTTTATGGAGAAGGCAACCATCTGTTTCAGCAATGCATATTCAAACCCTAGTAGCCCCTGGAATTAAAAAGCTACAATAGTCTCTTGTACAATATTTCTATAAAATTGAATAATCAGGAATGTTTCTGTCCCTGCCTTTCTCTTTAATCTTTTTTATCATTACTGCTTTTCAGTTATCTACTTTCTTTTTCTGTTTTTAGCTTTTTCTTCCTTCTTTTTTTTCTTTTTTTTTTTTGTATGAGTTCTTAGATTATTTTCTCTGAGTTTATGGTGCAACAGGCATTTGAAAAAGTTATATTAATATTTACTGTTGTAAATGGACAGAAGTATTGAAAAAATTGAAAGCAAAATTTCAATTCAATGGAGTAGTAAAAGTGGTTTAATTTTTCAAATGTAAGACAAGCTGCTGTTTTCTAATACAGCCTATTACTTTGGATTCTACTAAATTAAAAATAAAGTAATTTTCATTTTAATGGAATTGCATGAACATTGCAAAATTTTGACGTTAATGTCTTCTTAACTTTTAATGCTTTTAATGATCTTTCACTTCATGTGAATAATGACTGACATCTGGATCTGAAATCCATCAAGTGTAATAATCCAGCAACTATATCAGGCAAGAAATGGAAGCTTCATTAAAGAACCTATTTAATTAACCTACATGTCTACAGAAGTGCTATGGACTTTTCAAAGACTCGAGACAATTTGATGCAATTCTGTCATAGTCAAACCATTCACAGGGTTAAGGCAGGTGTGGGCCACCTTTTACAATTTCCAGTTTGCCCTACTTCAAATCAGTGGCTGCGGTATGTAAAATTTTCTATTTAATTCATTAAAGTCAAATAACGGTGACAGAATGACTGAGTTACTTTCATTTGCATGTGTAAAGGAGGCAACTATGGGTTTGGGTTTCTTTTTTACAGAAAGCTTTCTTAACACCTTTGTGTTTTTAGTAGGTGTTAACACGTCCCCATCACGTTAATCTGTGAATAGTTTATTAAAGTGGCATATCTTTAAAGAATACATTTGCTTGAAAGTAATTATTTCTTTGTAGTTATGGCTGTTAAAATCACAGTTATATCTATATCTACAGGCAAAATTGAATACACTGTAAAAAATTTTTTTTTTTTTACTAAAGAATCTTAGGAAAAAAATACAATATTGCCAGTAACAAATCACATTAATTATGGAATATTAATAATAATCAATTGTAAAAGTTTACTTTTAATTTGGATTAGAAATACACTTCTATGCAGCTTTTTTTTTTTATGAGAAACCTGGCTTAATATAAGAAAATAAATGAATTTTAACAACATTAATACTCGGAATCCTAAAGTACCCATGAGAAATATATACTTGTTTAAGCAGTTAGAATTAGAATTGTATGAAAAATTAAAAATAACCCTCCTTGTATTCATTGCCATCCCTCTTGGAAATGCAAATGCAATATTTCCATCACCAGAAGATCTGTTTCAGGTCCTCGTTGTTGCATATTGTCAATGTTTGTATAAGAATTAAAAAAAAAGGTACAAGTTAGCACCCTTCAAGTCATTTTTTGAATGGCACATTGCGAAGAATATAGTCTACTTCAGCATGGGACATCTTTTGCAAATAATTTCTGTAGTATGCTTTAGATGCAGTCTTTCAAAGTTTAATTAATTACAAAAATATGTGCTTCAGTTTTCAGAACTTTGCCATTTTCATAACATTTCCTGAAGCTCAGCTATCCTGTGATACTAAAGCTGTTATGAAGCTAGAGGTGGCTGCAGCTCACTGCTCCTGACAATTGTTTGTGTAACACACAGAAATCAAATGAATATGCAGAATTAGCTGCTTCATATAAGTTTACATTTAAGTTTTCACTTTTAGACGTCTCCTTTTGCAACCGCAAGAGCATGAAATACAACCATATTTTTTACTGGTATCTTCCATCTGAATATTTGTGAAAGCTCAGGTATTAAATATTAGAAGACATTAAAAAAACAAACAAACCAACCAAACCATGGATCAAATATTTCCCAAAACAATTCCAAAATAATTCTGCTGTGATGAGTAGAATAATCTGTTTGAAATTGTATTTTAACAGGGAACAAAATGGCCTCAGATGTTGAACAATAAAGCCTTTCAGACTGTGCAGCCTTATGTAGCATATCTCCCATCCAAGACACATTTATCCATCTCTAGTACTCATTTTCTTTTATTTAGAAAGAAAACAAAGAAAAAATCTAGAATTGAGTCTTCCTGACCTGAACTCCCTTCCTTGCCTTGTAATTCCCAGTAATGTGGAAATGATCACTTTGCAAAAGTTCAGCAAACCAGTTGCTGACTGCAAGTTGTTTCCACCCTTTCATCACTAGTATAGTAAGGCATCTCTTAATACTTCTCCCAGTGTTACCTGAGGGCCATCAAGATCTCACTGCCTGAGTTGGTTCCTTGTGGTCCTAAACTGACAATATTGGACATTCTAAACTAGTTAACATAATGCAAATGGTATTTATGTAAATTTTGCATGCATGCTCACACACATAGATAATAGCTAGGCAGCAGGTTTGCTGGTATGCACCACTGCTTATCATGCTGATTATAATCATCTCATTGCTACCTTATTCTTCTTCCATCTGTTTCTTCCATCCATCTGTTGTCTATCGTCTTATAATGAGATCACATGTTCTTTGCGACATGGAGAACTTCCTTGTTATTTTTTTGCATGCAGTTAGGAAGATGAGGTATATGAGGATTAAAAAACAACAATATGTAAATGCCAGCAAGATTGCATCTTAATAACACACAAGAGCACACAGAAAATCTAAACCCTGCAGGTTATCAAGTGACAAGGACTTTTAAACTTTTAAAAAGCATTATGAATAAGCTGTTTCAGACTTCACAAACTTTTCATTTTGTTTTAGAATTAATTGTTCACTGGGAAAAGGATATTTTTCTCATGTTAAAGTAGCTGCCTACTGCTGATTCTGATGGATTTTATAAGGAATTTGAAAATTCTGTATAATTAGTTGATAAGAACTTATTAATTGCCATTCACATCATATTCATTAGTCCATGAAATAAAACCTGACTTTTTATTTCTTATCTATTATGATTTATTTAAGAGATAATGAGTTCAGCTTAAAAAATATTAAATGAAAAATAGTGAAAACCATCCCTTTAAGTCAAAAGCGCAGCTATAATATCTGATCATTTGTTCTTTAGAAACTGAAATTTGTCTTGCAGAGGGGGATGGCTAGCTAGATAGATAAATGGGCAGATAGATGGAGAGATGGGTAGATATGGATTTTCCAGACTTTTTTGCCATGCCACAGATCTGAACCTGTCTGTAATATATTGAACTCTGAAAATCCCCAGTATGTTATATGCTATTATCTTACTACTGAAAGCAGGAGTAATTGAAAATTGTGTGCAATATGACAAATTCTCCGCAAATAAACTGCCTATACTGAGGACCAAATTCTTACAAGAGAATGGGCATTGACGATGCCTTTTCACATAGCTGTTACATGGACCTAGATTGTACTGCTAAACTGACAGAAGAATTTCAGCCTGTGCTTGGGGAACCTCTGGAGTCCACATGGGGAATGAGAGAGAAAGAAGGGAGGAGAGAGAGAGAGATTGAGAGATGGTGTGTGTACAAGTGTGTACATGCAAGCTGCACATGGGTGATACAGCACCTGAGGAGGAGAAAGACAGGAGGTCATGCAGGGCAGGAGAATCATTCTTAGCTGCCCCATGAGGAATAATTCATGACCAAATAAAACCTGTTCCAGCATAGCCTCAATGTTGACAATAAGCCTGACATTTGTAGATCACAAGTGAGGAAGTGAGAAAGCTCCCTGTCCCATAGTGCTGAGTAAATTTAGGGAGATGTAAACCAGGCTGTCCTCATCTGCATGAGTGGCACATTATGCAAAATATTGTCCTGTTCAAAGTGAAGGGAGATAATCACATATAATAAGTGTGTAAGGTCAGTGTGACCAAACTGCCCTTGGTCTTTAAGGAAAGTTCATTTTGGCTGAATTCAAGATTTTTTTGTTCAGTCTAGGTTCTTGTACCACAAAATATATGAGGAGTTCTAGAGAACTGCGGGTGGTCAGTGGCTGTGAACGAGGCTACAGGAAGGTGGGGGAAGCAGACAGCCAGAGGTGTATAGTGCATAAAGATGGTGACCTTTCAGGCAAGATTGCAAGGAGAGTTGAAGACAACCTGATGGTCTGGACAGAGTGAGAGTGCATATTGAGGGGGCTGCAGTAACCAAAGATGGATACTATTGATGTGCTTTTCCCTTTTCTCAGCTTTTTCATCTTGGTTTTTCAAAATGAATGACCAGTTTTCAGAAAATTGTTCTTACGCTAAAATAGACTGAAAGGTTACTTGAATATGCCTGGTTTTTTGTTTGTTTAGTTTTTCTAAGTGAAGTTTGAAGGTATGGTGTGTTTTAACCTTTTATTTACAGCTTGCCTTTTATCCACCACAAAGTCTATGAACAAAACTAAATATGAGTCAACTGGAATAAAACATTTTCAGGCATCAGTCTTATTTCCATCGTTTCTCTCTTTGATGTAGGAATAACAGAGGAAGTTAAGATAGAAAATTTTAAAAGAGATATAAATGCATCCTGTACAGATGCAAATATAAAAAATCAATATTGGGTTCTTCTAGTGTCCTGGTTTCATCTGGGATAGAGTTAATTTTCATCCCAGTAGCTTGTACTGTGTTTTGGCTTTAGTCTAGTCTAGTAGCACTTATTACTACAGGAAGTAAATCACACTGCATTTCTGGGAGGAAATACACCCTAATTTCTGCATTTGTGTGCATGTTCAAATACACATTCATCTCACATTGATGTTTGGTGCTAACCCTAAAATGGTACTTGTCCAATGGCTCATAAGTACATTATTATTATATTTCATAAAACTGGAGTTAATAGTGACCATGAAATTCAACCATCTGTTAATTCATCCAGCCATAGTCACATTAAAGAACTGAAGTTTATTTTCACTTTGAAATCTAAAATATCATTTGACCAGAGTGAGATTTAGAGTGTAAGATTTAACACATTCAGGCAGGAGAACTGAAACTTGAAACAAAAGTTGTTGTCAGACACTTAAATATAGTCAGCTCCTTGCAGAAACATGTTAGAGCTCCACCAGTAAGATCCTTTAACAGTATAGATAATTTCTTTTTGTTTTTATTGCTGCTGTTAAGGGATGATTTGGAATGGAAAGAGAAAACTCTTCTGCAGTTTATCATTACAGCCATGATAGCTGATTAACAAGAACTTAATTTACACTGAAAGGGAACATTTTTATTTTGCAAAATCATAATAATAATTTCTTTGATACTTATGAATATTGTGTTTAATCATACATTTTTTCAAAGCTGTATATTATTCATAGGAAATTGAGAACTGTATGAATCAAAAAGTTGTATAAATTAATAGAGTTGTAAAATCTCAAGCACTTTTTTTTTTTGTGTGTGTGTGCATTCAATCATTAAGAATAAGTTTTACTGGAAAAAAAAATGTACCACTAATATCATAGAAAGCCTTGACTTTAACTTGCATTTTGATGTGCATTTTCACATGACCCTTAGCTACAGTCTAAGGGGCTTTACAAACAAAGCAAACTAAAGAAAGATGTGAGGTCTAAAGCAGATGTATAAACAAGGGTGCAAATGAGAGGAAGGCATTTAAATCTGAATGGTCAATTAATGACTCGGTTAGGTTTTCACTTTGTTGAACTATGATAATCCTTCTCTACTAGCTCTCCATGTCGAAGCCTATTGAAAGAAAGAATGTAAAGTATCTTAAAAAATTCGAAGAAAAAAAGCAAAGCCTTCAGTAAACCATTGCTGCATCCCAACAAAATGCTGCTTATGAACAATAATGTGGACATAGGGCAGATATTTTACTAAATCTAAGATTTAGACCAGGCTTGGTCTGAGTAAAAGCAGTTGGTATAAGGCGATTCCTTCAGTTGTGCAGACTGAGTGATGTGCAAGTTTGGCTTCAGGATTAGTGAGAACCTAGTGAATCATACTTATTGTGACATCTCTATCCTTTCCTATTCTCATCACTTCACATTTATCTTTCCACTGTACACTTTAACTTTTTTTCCCTTTCCCACTCTTTCTGCCCAATCCCAAATTGAAAGTTCCCTTTAATATAGCAAGTATCTTCTCCATTTCTCTGTAGTATAGAAATATAGTTATCAATAATACATGTACATAAACATGTACCTGTATCTGTATCTGTGGAGATGTGTAAATGGACACATGACTGTATAAAGGCTCTGCTAAGACAGCATTCTGATTTACGGTTTCTAAAAGGCAGCTGTGCAGAGAGGTGACTGAAAGTGTTTATTATGACTGGTGCCAATGTGTAACAGGTACTGATTAAAATATACAATGACTGACATTTGGCACCAAGGCAGCACAGCACTCCCCATCCTTTCAAGTGTTGTGCTGAAATTAAGCAATGGTTACATGGAGTCAAATAACTGTTAAGTACTAGCTTACATTAACGGATTACTTAAAACCCTAAGAAGTTATCCGATTACTTTACAGGCCAACAAATAATACTATTTACTACTTTTCTTGGCTATCCTGTCATTCCCAGCCACTGTGTGAATGATTATTAATGATATCATGGTAATCTCGGTATTCACTATGGCCTCAATCTCATGACATAATTTGAATGCCTCATGCAAACAGGATTAGACAATTGTGATCTATTGCTTCTATGAGAAAGTAATCATGAGCAGAGAATTGATTAACATTTTTTGTTTCTGTAATTTATCTTAACCACTTTCAGTAAGAAACAAGGTGATGTCTGCACATAACTTTTTTCATCAAGGGTAGATGTTTTTGATGGCATAGTGTAAGATTTCTGTAGCTTTCATGGGTTCCTCAAACTTAACCCAAATAAGAATTAATTCTGAGACTAAAATGATAAGATCTGCCTCAGCATTTATATCACCCTAAGCAGATGGATTCTAAACTAATTTATGATGGTTACCTGCATGGAAAAGAAAAGGAGGGAGTAAATTTCCTCAAGCAGCGAGTGGGCTGAGCAGGCAGAGGTATGGGAGCTTCACTCTCCCTGACCTTCTCTTGCCTTCCTCCTGTTTAACCTTGCCCAGGCACACAGACACAGGCTTCTATACCATAGTGTTTCACCTGACATAGCCATATTGATTCCCTTATGGACCTATCCTCCTTCACTTCCTTCATATTTCCCTTTTATTGCAACAAAAATCTGACTCTCGGCTTTACGTGGGAGAGTCACATAGCCACATAAAATGCCTGTTAATGTTACAAGATTGTAATGAAAATATTTTTCACTTATTAAGTGATTTTGCCCCTGTATAAAGGGATGGAAAGGAAACTAGAGCAAGAACGTCATAAATAAATCAGTATGAAACTAACGTAACAAAGCTCTACACAAACCCCTCTTAACACTTAAAATATATATTAAAATATGTGTGTGGGTGTTCTGCATCAGCTTTGATTTCACATTTTAAATATTCTAAAAGTCGGTTAAAGCTATAATTATGTTTCAAAATACTTTTCTTTTTTTACATGATGCTTTGTGGTTTTAATATAATGTATCAAATATTCTCAAATAACAAATGTGTTATGCAATTGGTGTTATGAAAGCTGATGGGTACATTCTACTGTCCTCTCTAGGCAGAAAAACTTTTATTTAAAACAATAAGCATAACTTGTCAGCTCCTTCAGCTTCAGAAGTAAATGGGATACTTGTTTTCCTTAAGAAACAAAACTTCCATATTAACCGCTGAAAAGATCATTTTTCTTTAATTCAGCAATGAAACAAATGCAACTCATTGATTAATACATTCTCTAAATTTCCCAGATGGAAGATTTCAGTTCCTCTCCTTCTTGTTTGGATTTGTGCATGTATGAAAGCAAGTATTAGTACAGATAGGTAAAGATGTACGAATACTTATGTATGTGTGTATACTATACCTGCTTATAAGAATAAATACCTCCATAGATCTGCTTAAAACAAAAAAGTATCTGATCATACATTGAAGAAGGTATATAGAAACAAACGCATGTGTGTGAAATAGTAAAAAGTACCATAATTTCCCAGCATAGGTTCTTAATAAGTATCTAGTGCCTTGGTTGTTCAAATATTAATATGTGGTAGCATTTTTCATGTGCATAGATCCACCATCTTCAAAAGTAAAAAAAAAAAAAATTAGCTCATTAGTGAGAACATTTTAGTGTTAAAAAACCTCTCTTCTGTGTTGATAATAAATTCAGTAAATTGCTTACCCTGCTTGTGAGCTATTATGCAATAAAACAACAACTACAACAACAAATAAAAGGAGTATAAAAAAACACCAACTAGCTATTTCAGAAGGCCATTTGTGGCAATGCTTCAACCTAATTTAAAAATACACACGGGATCACAGAGAAACCAAGCATCCTTTTCCATCCTTCTCTTTCTTAATTATTCATTTGTCTGATATTATTCACATGGTTTACATGCAAATTGAAGATTTAAAATGTTAGAGATTAAAGCTTTTTTAAAATCTTAATGCAGTTTGGTGCATTACAGCATGGATAATTTAGACTCAAGCTGCTCTAAGTGCATACAGTTAGATTTGATTTAGGTCAGTCACCCTGCTATATGCCAGCTAATATTTTCATTTTGAATCAAAGTGGAATTTTTCTGGTGCTAGTGCTTGCAGGATGTGTAGAATATAACCCCTATGGTTATGGTTCCTAGAGATCCCAAATACTCCAAAATACTCAACAAGTGCATACATATTAACTCTACCAGATGATGCAGTGTTTCACAGGTATTTAGCTGAAAATGATTGATCCTGAGCTCACATTGATCTCTCATTCTAAGACCTTGTAGTTGCTGTTTCCTTTCAGCCAAGATAAGGCAGACCTAAGAACAATATCTTAAATACTGTCATATTACACTACAAAGTCATAATCAGTGGAGGGTAAAGTCCAACAAAATTAAATGTTTTCTAGAAAATATAGCAGAAGAAGCAATCTGGGGTGGTTTTGCTTGTTTTGGGTTTGGTTTTTGGATTTTTTGTTTGTTTGTTTGTTGTTGTTTTGCTGGTTTTTTTGTGTAGAGGGTTTTTTGTTTTTTTTTTTTTTTTTTTTTTTCCTGGAATATATAATTATTAACCTGAGGCAAAAATTTGTAGCATATTGCAAATAAAAATAATTTACATATATGTAACAACTCTGTCTGAAATACTAAATGCTTCATGTCTGATTTTCCACTGTGTCTGAATATTTCAAATCTATTAGCATATATACTCTTGAAAATCCAGTAATATAAGAACTACTTACTTAAATGGAAACAAATAATCAAATATTGTATTTTCACACTACCGTTCAACCGCTGTATTACTCTGAGTCCTTAACCAAAACTCTTACTACATTTTCCTGAAATGGTATACTTTAAACATAAAGTATTTGCAGCAGCTTTTAGTTGCTGTTGTCAGAGGGTTAACTCAATAATAGATACATACCATTAGACATGAAATAATATGATGTCCAAAGTACGTATAGTTTAGGAAAGCTAGACATAGACTTTAGCAAGACAAACATTACAAGAGAGGCAAAAATAACAATAAAAATAAGAAAGTAACAACATAAAAAATCCCGATTTCCTGAAATTGCTGTTTCATGAAAGAAAAAATGAGCAATTTTTCCTCTGTGTTTTAAGGCAGAATTACTGAAATGGGAAAGTTTCTTCTGCTTCTGGAAAATACCTTTCACCAGAAATATTTGGTTTTTTGAAGGTGGCTATGAACATCCTATTTTTTCAGCTTTTTTTTCAAACTTTGTGACTGTTGAGCAAATAATTTGATCCTTTTATTAATCATTTTGGCCTTAGTTTTTGGTTTGTTAAATAGGAATAATTAAGATTTTTCTCATCTCACTTGTGGCTGTTGTTGATTTGTCAAGCTACTATAAAAGGCCCGTGCTGTGTGCCTTAACTGTTTGTAAATACCTTGCTTGCTTTAGTATATAAGGGTTGCAATTTAGAACACCTGGAGACTATTATAAAAATACTAATATAACTGAGAAGAAAAGGAAAAATTAACAATAATAAGTAGTGAAAGTGTAGAAAGTAGCATGACTTACAAAAATTAATCAAGTTAATATTTACTGTTTAATGTAATTCCTGGACCGTGTAGGTAATACTTTAAAATACAACTGAGTTTCATTATTCTTTCTTGACAGGTGGGACAACTGGCAAAGAAAGAACAATGAAGTTATAAAGAAATAAGTGGAAGAGGCTATGAGCAATTTTGAGTTCCCATAAGTACTAAAGATATGATATTGCAGTGATTTTGATGATCAGAGTATATATATAATCAGATAATTTACATTTTTTAATAATTTTTAGCTTTTTTGTATCATTTTGTATGGGAAATCTGCATTCAGATGTGTTTATCAGCACTTTGTTTCAGATACCAGAAGTGACTCTCAGAACAATACTTTTAGGAATGATTTCAAAAGATGAAGGCAAAACCAAAGCTTGACATAAAAGAAATAGAATGAAATAATCTCACCCTTATTTGACCTCAAATGCCTTATTTTACATTGTTCTGATTTACTAGTATTTTATAACAGTCCTTATTTAAGCTTATATTGGAACAGATTAAAGAAACACTGATACTACTTAAGCTTCTGGGAATACTTTTATTTTCTGCTTCTGAAGTTCATCAGTGGCACAGGCTGTTCCTGTGCTGATGGTTGAAAATGTTATTAAATAGATACTTTAATTTTTCTTTTTGAAATCTTAAAACGTCACCCTGCCTGTATGTAGAAAACTAAGTCTCTTGAAAAAAAAGAAAAATAATGGCCAATCAAGTGATAACGTAATTTGATATACATGGAATTCACCTGAATATACTTTTTCTTACCAAAATGTTTAATTTATTGAGGGGAATAGTATTTTTTTCTTAAGACTTTCTTCCCAAGCAACACATCTTGTCCCCTTCACCCACAAGAACTGCTTAACAATTGTTTTGTAACAAGAGTTGCCTTGCTGACTTTCCTTGTCTAAATCAGTAATTACCATTCATCCTACATCTTAAACACAAAATAGATGTTTGTTTCTGTCATCATGCTCTTTGTTTTCCCTAAGTAGTACAATACAAATTAATAGAGTAGCAAAAAGTCAACTGAAATAACTCCATGTATATATTTAGAGGGGTAGGTCACAATCTTAAATTTAACATGTGTACCACTACTGGCAGAACCAATACCATAATAACCTACTGTGGGTTAGAAAACGTTTTGTCTGATGAATAAATAATTTCCATCATCAACACTATTCTTGTGTAAAAATTTTCATCAATGGCCTAAAAATTTATATGGCCTGTCTTGTGTTTAACACACTGCTACATTTGATGGATACTTATTTTAAATAAATATATTTCCATGTATTTCCAGTATAAACCTCTAATAATTGAAGCTGTCAAAAAGTACATAACACACCAAGCCAAATATGTCAAATATAATTTAAATTGCAACCAATTGTATATTATGTTTATTGTAGTTAGAACATGTTTATGGTAGTTAGTGCCTTTGAAACAAGTCCTTTTTATTTATGTCCTTAATAGTCAGTTTTCAAGTGTGAAAATTCCATCTCCCATTTAAAAATGTGCATATATTTACAAAGGGATAAATGTTTTTTAATAAACCATAATGGAAAAGTTTTCCTTAAAGTACATAAAAAAAATCAAAATAATAAGAGAGACATTACAGGATATATAGTAAAGTAATGACCCATAAACCCCCCAGATTTCAAATTCTAAAGCTGATTTGCAAGGAAAGATTTTTTTGGTTAATACATGTGTTTCTTTTAATAAACTCTTGAGTTGTCTCAGTATATATATCGCTTGATTTTCACCTCAAAATGCAGAAAAAAAGGAGCAAATAAGCAGAGAAGGAATGTGTGTTGTCCTACCTTTTCTTTGTTTTAAAACTTTTTTTTTAAAGCACCAAATCCCTTGGATACAAGCTTCATCAGCCATACACAAAAGCTATTATGTGCTCAGAATTTTCCCCCAAGAGGCATGTCTACTTCACACAGTGGAGTGTTGTGCAAGGATCCCTGTGCTGTCTTGGAGCCCAGCTTGGAGTTTTTCAGTTGGTGCTATGTCATCAGGACATTACCTAGTGCAGACATGCCCTGTGTTTGCTGTGTTATTCTCCTTTTGTTCATGCCTCTCTGTGCAAACATCTCCACCCACTTACACTGATTTTCAGAACAGAAGATATCAAATTGTCAGTAAATCTGAATCAAAACCTGAAGTTCACCCACCCTTACAGTTTGCGAAGTCTCAATTCAGGTCCAATATTTGTATCTTACTCACTTTGCTCTCTCTGTGATGGCAGCCTTGGACTGGACACTTGCAGGTGGTATAGATATTTGGATCTGAATCCAGACCTTAATAATTTTAATGGCTATTCACTGAGGTAATAGGCCTAAGTATAATTTGAAGCCTTTTGAGGAGTATTGCATTGACCAAATCAGATTAAGTGACTAACTTGGATATGAAATACTTTGTACACTGAAGTAAATCTAATCACCAGTCATCAGCTTTCCAGCAGAGAGGTACTCAGAGGAACAACTGAGTTGGAGGCTGTCCAGTTGCCCACACACCAGCATCCAATACTATTTGAGATGCCTTCACCTACTCTTCTGGAAGGTCTCCCATGAGTTTTGTATCTTATTAGTTCCTTCTGTGAAGATGTTTCAGATACCCTGAGAAATCCAAAATGACACTAGATACCTGTGAGTGGTCATCACAGCCAACTGAATCATGGCCTAAGTGTTTACAATAGGCATCTGTTATACCTGTAGACACCTATAAACATAAAATTTAATTCAAGATCAAGCCACCTAAATTTAGGTATCCACATGGATGTAATAATCAAATTACAGCAAGTATCTATATGTAGACAACTCATCCAAACCTTCACTACTTTTGAGTGTGTTATTTCTATTTGAAGGCTGCTCTAGGCTATCAGTGTCCTGAATGTCACAATTGGTGCCCACAGTTTTTAGCCTAGACTTGCAACAAATACAAGGACAACAATTTCTTTAAAATGTTAATCAGGTTTTCCTTCCTCTTGTGCAATAATACTCTCAGTCCCATTGGCTCCTTTGTTGAGATGAAATACAACTTGTGTGTTCAGGAAGATTTCCTCTTTCAGACAGAGTATGTGAATATGTGTGTGGGTGTTCTGGAAGGAGGAGGCAGTCGGAAGAGAACTGAAACACACCTTCATTAAGACAAAATGCCAATGAAATATGCTGTTTCACTCCATACCAATCTTAGAAGCAAAGGTTAAAAAATAATCCCATGCTAAAACAAATAGACCAGAAGTATTTACCTAACTCTGTACAAGTAACTAAAATGGATAACTGATGGTTCAGATTCTGCGAAGTTTCTCAACTATTAGTTGGGGTTTGGGTTTTGTTGGTTTTTTTTTTTTTCTTCTTTTCTTCACATTTGTTACCATAGATAATTGGTATTTTTATTAGCTAAATGCATATAAAACCCCTCTAAATACAGTTATCATGCAATTAAAGGCATGCACAAGACAAATGTGCTGTGTATTTTGATAGTGTGATCCCAATAAACAAAAAGAAATTAAAAAACACCTCCCTGCTTAAAAAAGCTTAAATTATTTTTTTTTTTCAATCCAGGAATAGAGATACGTAAAACATGCATTGCTCAGTTGTGGGCTATATGTATGCAAAACGTTTTGCTGCCTTTCTTCTTTTTTGGCTTTTCCTCTGTAGGAACTACTCCTTGCTGAAGATAATGAAAGAGGCCAAAGAACTCTGATGAACTTTTTACAGACCAGATGATGGATTTCACATGATTACAAGGCTGTGGCCTCAGTAATGAGGGAAGTCAGCCTGTGACTGTGTCTGCAAGGGGCTACTGCAGTGATCCAGGTTATCCCTTTCACACTCTCTAGGGGAAATGTGGATCATTCCAAGGCGAGTGCACTGACTTTAAGTTTGTACCAATGTCAGAATATATGTCCATTTTTAAAACATTTTTGTCTCAAAAGAGCTTTGATCTGTTTATTTTCATGGTTATTCTCTATACTTTTCCTTACATGTATCTTACAGTATTTTCAATTACGTTAAATCTTGTTGCCTGTAAACCTGAAAGAGAACATATGCAACCCACTCTGTGCACTATTTAAAATTTAGTTACCCAGGTGATTCATCTTTCCAGATTAAAGACTGGAATGTGAGGGTCAGAAGTACAGTTTTTGTCAAGTGTTAGTCTGATTGACTTTTTGGTAGAGTTCAAGGTAATGACCTCCTGAAGCCCTATTAATTAAAACTAAGTAACTTTGATTCCAATGATCTTGTGTCAAGATGTTATGATTTTGGCTAGGATAGAATTAATTTTCTTTTTAGTATCTAGTATGGGAAGGCTTTTGGATTTGTGCTGGGAACAATGTTGATAATTCAAGGATGTTTCAACTACTGCTGAACAGTGCTTCAACAACAAGAAGCCCCAAGTAGGGGCCTCTCCCACTGCCTTGCCAGCAAGAAGGCTGGAGGTGCACAAGAAGCTGGAAGGTGACACAGCTGGGACAGCTGATCCCAACTGACAAAAGAGATATTCCAGACTACTTGGGACCATGCTTCGCATATAAAGCTGGGGGAAGAAGGAATGGGGGGACATTCAAAGTAATGGTGTTTGTCTTCCCAAGTAACCATTATATGTGATGAAACCCTGCTTTCCTGGCAATGGCTGAACACCTGCCTTCTGATGGGAAGTGGTGAGTGAACCCTTGTTTTTCTTTGCTTGTGTGCATTGCTTTTGCTTTGCCCATTAAACTATCTTTATCTCAAGCATGAGTTTTCTCATTTGTACTACTCCAATTTTCTCTTCCATTCCACTGTAAAGGGAGTGAGTGAGCAGCTGAGTGGGTCTTAGTTGCAGGCTGGGGTTAAAACGTGACACAAGCTGCAGCTCTCTGTGATGAGTGGAGGAAGCTGATATGCAATATTTCTAGTTAAAAAAGCTCCAGATGCTAAATATGGTGCCCTTCTTTACTGGGACTTTCAATCTTTATTTTGTTATCCTTTCTGATTCACAGTGGAGATATTGTTTTCTTTACTCTGTATGTTACTGTCGTGGTTTAAACCAAGTCCCCCAACTCCCTGAGAGTTAGGAAGGAAAATCCAAAGAATGTAGCCCCCACGGGTTGAGATAAGAACGTTTTAATTGCTAAGGCATAACACAAATCAATTGCCATTAATACTACAAATAATGATACAGCAAACAACAAGCGAAAAGAATACAACACCCCACCAGCCACAGACCCATAACTCACTCCACCCTGCCCGGCCGAGCACCGCGTGCTCCTTCCTCCATTTTCCTCCAGAGCTCTACCCCTCTAGCTCTCTCTCTCCCAGTTGCATCCTGGGCATCACGTGCTATGGTATGGAATACCTCATTGGCTAGCCTGGGTCAGGTGTCCTGTCTCTCCTTCCTCCCGGCCTCCCCTCCTCCACCTGGCTGGAGCACGTGCTCAGTAAAGGCCTTGAACAAAAACACCCTCAAAACATACTTGCTATCAGCAACTGTTCCCAGCCCATAACTCAAAACACAGCACTGCACCAGCTACAAGAAGGAGAAAAATGACTGCTACGGCTGAACCCATGACAGTTACTGAATGGCAGGTGGGTGAATTTGGAAAGGGGATTATGTATTGGAGTGAGGTAAGGTTATAATGAAGTAGAATGTTGCAAAGAATGGGAATGAGAAGTAATCTTCACCATGAATTCTGATTTGGGCTACATGCTACCCAGAGCTCTGAATTAGTACTGCTAAAACTAAATCATATCTAGGAATTATTAGAAAACATATGTTTCACTTGTGGCTTGTGCATTGAAAGGTCTTATCCAAATCTCTCTGTTATATAGAGTGATTTAATACAAGCAGACACTGAAAGTCAGACTCTTAAGCAGTGTGTTAATTGGTGTAACTTTTCATTGGCTGAGGATCTGGCCTGAAGGTTGTTACCATCTTCATCTTTCCTTGTGTTTCCAGAAGCTGCTGCTTGTCAGATGCTTGTTCCTAGTGAAATAAGCAGAGGCTATTGAGAGGATAGATACAGGGAGTCTCAACAACTGCTACACTGGGGGGAAAAGAAGACTTTCTGTGTGTATGTTGCATGGAGGTGAACAAGAGAGTGATTGGGAAGCTGCTTGGTTCTGAGTTTTCTTTTAACCTTTAAACACCCTCCTACTTATTAAAGGTTGGCATATTTTGAAGGAATGATGTTGATCATACTAATAATAGTTTGGCTACTGTTAACAATCATGTAGGGACCATTGATACAGAATGAACTATGAACAGTTTGAGCTGTGACTATCATCTTCTCCTTCTGCCCCCAACTCGGAAAACACATGGGACTTTTAATTTTTACTTTCCCCATTCTTTAGAAATCAACAAATAAATGTCACTGGTTTTAATTTACAAGAGAAATCTTTTTAAACAGCTCTCAAAGTTCTCTTGTGAACAAAGGTGTTTTTCATTGAATTCTATGTGAAAAGCTTGGTCTTGAAGTGCTCTGAGTGCTTCTGCACAGAATAGACTCTATCTGGGACTGTTGGTACCCAGCACCCAGCAAATAGCCCTCAGAGAGGTTTTCACTTAAATAATAAACTCAGTTTACTGAGTTTGGTAGGCACTTTGACAGTAGTTTCAGGTGGACTAAGGATTTTATCTAGTGAGTCTCTGAAATCCCACTGATGTCAGTACTCAAATTGTGAGTCAGTTTACTCGTATGGGCAACTACATGAGCCATCTGGTACAAGTTTACGTTTTATACATCAGAGGATTTAAGGCCACAGGAATGAGATAGATCTTCTATATTAATCTATGACATGTCACAAGTTGTTAACTTTCACCTATATGGTTCTCTCTGGGGCCATGTGACTTGAGCTAAACCAAGCATTCCAGTCCTCAGGTACCTGAGTGGTAAATGTTACAGACTCTCTCTAGCTAAAAAAAAAAAAAAAAAGAGACTGCAAGTCATCTGGATGTGGACAAAAATATACTTCTATTCCCAAATTTTCTGATCTTTGAAGGCAAATAACACTGGAAGAATATTTTGTTTTATGCAGAATTGTACTGCTGGTGAATTGAAGGCACCGAAGAACGCACTTTCATTTTCATAGATCATGAACCTTGGATTTACATATATCACATAAGTTCTAAATCCTGAGAAGACTACCGTGGTGATCAAACATACCTGTATTACAGCAAATTTTTGGTTGGTTGTTTTTTTTAAGAAAGACAGATGTTATTTGCCCTAGGTTATGGCTGATCCTTTGTTTTACTAGAAGGTTGTTCCTTCATTTAATGTAAAATTTCTTAATTTCACTTTTAAGTTTTTTAGTTTCTATTTTTAGCAATCCAATGGTTTTATGTCTTTATCAGGCCTCTTGATGGGTCTATAACCAACAGGCATTATTATTAGCTTATTAAATCTTAGTGGCTCCTGCTGATATCCTATCACTAACAATGCTATTTAGACACAAATCAGCTAGTTTACATATGAACTCCTAATTCCCTGTAATTGATATTCTTTAAATAATTAGCATTTTAAAAACAAAATGTTAAAAAATATGGAGAAATCCAATATCCATAAGCAATGTTGATTTCATCAGTCTATGCTCTTTTCCATAGAGCTCTACACCCAATTTAGAAGACTCAGAATGAAATGGGATTCTTGAAAAATGTTATGTTTCTCTGCCCGTAATTGGTATTTTATTTTAAATATTTTTTGAGGATTTATAAGGAAATAGAACTGAATAAAAAGTTATCACTCCTATTTCTGTGTTATGTATTAATACTCTTTTCTTTTTTATTATTATTATTTTTTTTGAGGAATGAGAGATAACAGGATATCAGAATCCAGGAAGTACGAAATATAGGCATTAATTTACTTAGGACATGCAATTCACTGGACTCATTAATGAAGAGTTGGAAAGCTCATTCAATGAGTACTCTATGACATGTAGTCCTATATCTGCTTCTAGAAGGTGGTGCTGTAATTTGCATTCTGAAAATAACAAATAAATAAAAATAATTCTGAAGTTTCAATTTCTTATCAGTTCTTCAAATCCACTCTGCTCAGGCTCCCTAACAAGTCTGAATGGCAGATTCAGATGCTTTATATCAGACAGCTTCTCTCTGTATCAACCCCCTCCCCCCACTTCTTTCTCTCACAGACTTTATCATTTGCTTTGTATAAAGCAGGAGAAAATTAGTCATACTTTTGTTATAAATTCTGAGTTATATATTAATAGGACAATTAGGAGATAAACATACAACTTTGTTTTTAGAAAGGAATCTAAATCTCAGAGATGACATATATATCTGAATACAGCTATTATGACGCTGAACATATGTATGGTGTTGACATGCACAGTGCACACTTAAATCTCTTGTGGTAGATTTCATATATCATGTACCTTTGATCGCCTCATGTGTTTTAGCTCCGTGCCCTGTCTTTGTTTTATTATTTTTGTGATGGATGATTGCAGCTGCTCAGTGGAGTGGAATGTTAGAAGTCTCAACAAAGAAATGTGGAGTGGCCTGAAATCTAGGGCTTGAACACTGGACTTTAGCTAAAAGGTACAATAGATTGTGACTGGCCAAAATAAGAGAAGTTTGATTACAACTTGAAAGTTTTTCCTGCAGTGAAATAAGTTCTTTCTTACTGTATGTGAATTCTTAAAGGTATCTGCCTTTGACATTCATCATTCTTATTAAAAGGAGGAAATATTTTTATATTGTTTAGCATTTTCCCTCTCCTTTCAAATGCTGGGGAACAGTCCTCATTTCACTGAAGTAGACCATTTTTTTCAGCTGTGGGAAATAAAAGTAAAACAATCAACATTAAAAAATAAATGCCTCTGTAAATGTCAGAAAGGTTTTATTGATCTGCTTGAGATCAGCTGTATTTTAAATATGTTCCTGACAAATTGGAAAGAGCTCAACAGAATCATATATAATTCAAAATGTGAAGAAAAAAAAATAAATTACAGTGAGATAAAGTATCCACTTATCACAAGTAAGTCCATCAGGTAATTCAGTATGTGCATCATGTGTCTACAGGGAGAGCAGATTCCCTTTCACACTTATTCCTTATGATTACCAGTTTTATTGTAAAAAAAAAAATCCTGTGGTGGGAAAATGATGAAAGATTTTGTCTTTGGTTTTGGTTCTTTTGGAATCGGCATTTTGTTGGCATGTTTGGGGTTTTTTAATATAGATGGTGTAGATTTTCATACGATGACATTAAATAATCTTGTACAGGGATGCATGGAATTCTCCATTCCCACCTTAAACAAAGAGCTGATAACTCTTGTTTGACAAATATGAAATCTATGCCCTGAGTTAAGTGGAAGGTCATACTAAGTAACCATGAATCCTCTCTGTTCTGAAAATGTTTATATTTATGAATCCATGAGTGACCCAGATTCATCGGTAATTTGGTTACCCCAAACATACGACAATAACATATTTTCATTGCATTTCATCTCATTTCATGTGAGAATTTTACTCTGTGTATATATAAACATATATATGTATATACACACAGTATACATGCTACCTTATGCAAAAGTAAGATCCATTGTTATTATGTCAAAGCTCAGTTCTGAAAAATCTTTCATAGATCTTAAAATGACTATTGAAATAAGATATGTATAATGTCTAAATGGTCACCAAGAGTAGAGTCTAATCCCCTCTGAAATCAGTTGGAAGATTTTCCATTAACTTCATCAGATACTACATATCACCTTAATTTAACTTTAAATTTGACATATACAAGTCATCTAGTAGCATGTGAAAATGTTCTCCTATCCTAAGTGGCGATTAATAAAAATGAATGTTCTAAATTTATTTGAAGCTTTTACAGTTTATTTTTAAATATATATATGTAATTCTTAGAATCTAAGATTCTAGAAGTTCACATAAAGTATAAATTATCAGTTTTTTGTTGCTTTTAAAATGAAAAATAGTGATAGAAAATATTATAGTTGCTTATGCTGCAGAATTAAAATAGCAACATCCCACATGAAGAATTCTCTCCTTTGTATTACAATGTCTGTCTAAACACTTTGGCAATTACTCAATCTCTGATTCAGGAGAACAGGCACTTTGGTGGTCCACTTAACATTAAGTAAAGTTGGTTTTGCTATGGTGTTAGCATAAACCCAGAGCAATTATGGTAAAATTTACTAAATCTGTATGTAATTAAAGCAATTGTATGGAAGGGTCTTGCTTTTGTTTTTAAATCCAGATTTGTAGATTAATTTATATCCTTTTTATTGCTAGATAAAAAGCATTATGAAGGCAGCTTTAAAATAAGTGAAATTCTTTTCAGAGATTTATATCTGAATGTAATTATGGACCATACACAAAAGCTTTCATATGGTGAAAAAAAACCAGAATCACCATAATTTAGATATTTAAGAAATAATGACCTATTTTTCATCTTTTTATAAAATGTTGCAGGAGTAAATATACCACAATATTATTTTAACTCTGTGTGGGTTCATGCATAATAGAAGGCAAGAAACCAAAAATAATAAACAAGTCAGAGAATTGTGGGGCACAATTTAGTATTGTGGTGCTGTAGACACTGCATTTTCTTTGACAGAATCTTTGCATGCAAGAAAGAGCTACGTGTGGAAGCTTACCATAGACAGCTTCCCACTGAAGGCAAATAGTATAACAATGTGTATTCAAATGTCTATGATTGTGTTAACAACTTACTGGCCATGAGGTGTGACTTCTTTTTTATTACGAGTCTTCACACATAATAAAAATCAGGGGATACCATTCCAGAATAATCTATCAATTAGAAACCCAAATAATCTCACATAGAGAAGGTGATGTGGAGTAGCAATAATTTGTAGTAACCAAGTAGATTGGAAAAAGAAGAAAATATGTCACCTATTACTCTGGAGGTTCTGTCTTAAAGGGTTTGATAACTAACTATATTGACATCAGGTTGAAAACTCAGAATATCATCATAACAGCAGAAGAAAATGCTGAGAATGTTTTTCTAAAAATCACGGGAAAAAATAATCTTTCAAAGAAGATTATTTGGAGTAGAAGAAAGGCATTATTTATCTACAGTAAAATTATGTAAATAGTCCTGCTAAATTTCTGTTATCTATTATGAAGTCACACACATAAATATGTTCCCTTCTCCGAAACATACATCAGAAACATCTCAGAAACACGGCATCATTGAAGAAAAAAATTACTATCAGGGACAAGAGATCAGAACAGGTAAAGAGCAGGGGATCGAACTATGATTAAATATGTATACTCTTCATATTATATGGGCATGTACAGTTCAAGTAGTACTTGAACTGAGGAATGACTATGTCTTTATGCTACTGGCTATTTCGCTCATATGGTGCTTAATACATTAATTTCTAAATAAAAACTACAGCAAAACAGGCATTTCCAAAAAAAAGCGATACAAAACAAATCAAGATAAAGTCCTGGTGTAGCTGGTTCAGTTGTAATTATGATTATTTCATACATTAGAAACTCGAAGTTTAAAATCAAATTAATTGTAATTTAATACCCCAGTTGAAAACACCTTCTTCCTAGCAACACCTGTGCAGAAGATACCACAAATCTACCTTCAAGAAAGACCTTGTGAAAAGTTATTTATGTAAATAGTTCAGATCATATTTATTTGCTTGTTTTACTTCTCAAAGTATGTTTTGATGGCAATCATTATCACAGTAAACTGAGCTACATATTTAAGATACCACAGTGGCTGGGCTAATGGAGCAATGTAATCCATGGGAGTTGTCATTCATTTCTACCTCTTCTTTACTTCCTGCTCAGCAATGATAGCTATTATGTAATTTTTATACTCTTGCAAAACTTTTTCACAAATGCCATTGTTAGATTTGGGTAAAATGTCTTTCCCATTTTGGGAAAATATTTATTTTTTTACTAATACAAAATCAGGCTAAACATCAGAAACTTTAAGACAAATAAAAGAAGATTTAACAACTGTCCACACAGAGTAATGCCATTGGACTTTCAGTATGTTGAAAACATTTTTTTTTTGATTAATACTTTAGTTTTAGAAAATCAGTTTTATTAGTTTACATCTTATGAAAAAACATGTTAAAACAGAAAGCAAATTTTTTTTGTAATTAAAAGTTCCAAAACAATGGATTTGTCAAAACTAACCTTGTAAACAATTTTGCTTTCAGCAAATAGTCATTTCCTGTCAACAAACACTAGTTCCTGTGCTAGGTTTTGATTATTTTGATTAAAATTTGTATTTTCATGACAAATAATCTTGACAAGTATTGTCGTTAATCTCTGTGACTAACAAGCTGTAGAACTGAACTTAATATTTTCTAAATGGAGAGTTCAGATAATTAATCTTCAGTTGTGTGTATTTGGTAGCAGATTTCAGATAGAAGTTAGATGTTAAGGGGGTTGAAAAAAGGTCATGAGTCCTTATTTATTAGTATGAACAAATGCCCATGGCAGGGATTCCAGTACCATATGGAAAACTCAAGCCATCATCCCACAATTTAATGATGGAACTGAACTAAATCAGAAAGTTCTTAAGTACTTAAGATGTCTGTTGTATATTAGTTTTGGTTTCAAGAGTCCAAAGACCCAGAACTCTGCTGCTACCACCCAATAATGGCTAATTTTTCTGTTTCTAGTACAGAATTTTCCAAGACCTAGACCAAATTTTGTTATCAGAGATCACAGAGAAATGAGGCAAGGCTAGAAGTGGATATGTTAAAAAAAAGTCCTAAATATGAGTACGTACAGGATTTGCTGGATATTACAATTTGACCTGTGTGATTTGTTTCAGGGCATTTTTCAGATGTTCAGCATAGAATACCTCCCATGAGAAGCCAAGTATGCTTTTCTTGTAGTAGGTGCAGCATAGCCCATGTCTAACAAGATCCCAATTTCCTGCCAGATGTTGAGTCTGAAGTACAGTTTGAAACGAAGATACTTAGTGTTGGAAGCCTTTAGACAGGCGACAACAATGAACTATATGTTAGAATCTCATGTTCAAACCGTGAACCCTAGAAAACATTTTGCCTCTATGCTATTGCAGAAGGCCATGAGGCTCTCATGGATCATATGTTTTATCTACTAGCCTTTTGTAAATGTCTTAAATATCCTGCAGCATTTTATTAGCAGAAGAATCATGTGCATGGGCATTTGTGTTCATGACATATATGCAGCAACCCAAATTCAGGTATCTAAAGTTTTAAGTTGATTTCTACCCTTCTATCCTCAATACCATACTAGCTTTCCAGGTACATCTAGCTCACATGGGTAAGGCAACCATGTATCATTTTGATCATTGCCAGACTCTCCACAGAAGTAACTAAAAGGTACAGAATGTGGTAGAAAGATTCCTTCTATCTAGCTAAGTCTAGAATACATCATCCTTTCCATGACCCATGTTCACTGTCACCCATACAGCTTAAAAGATTATGGTGGTGTCTTAGGTGTGGTTTTGGCATAAACAATGATGTAGCAACAGCAGGAAACTGCATAGGAAAAGCTGATGGAAGACTGTCTTGAGGCACCTTTCCTTAAAGAAGAGGGGTGCTGAAATCCTACATGATTGGAAGAAGAAAATTCCTAATTCCTTTAAGCCTGATAACTTCAACCTGTGAGTGGCATGTACCAAAAAAATAAGTCGGAATAAGAAGAGAGAGATGGAAAGGACATCTTGCTGTCTCCCTGACTATTAGTGAAATGTTGGTAAAAACCACAGTGGAACTGAGTTTTTCTCTTCCCTTTTGCTTTCCCTTTCCCTTTCATTTCTCTTTCCTTTTCTTTTTCAGTTTCAAGTAAAAAAACCCTCAAGGAAAAAGCATTGTTCTGTCATGTTGCTGGAAAGCTGGTCTAACAGAGACCTAAATATTTCAATTTGACTCTAGATGCTGCTAAAAATGCTTAGAAGCTGTTCTGGGCAGAACACACTTAAGGAGATTGGGTAGAAGAAGGGAACATAGAGTAAAGAAGAGGGACTGTGATGAGAGGACAGCTGGTTCTGTTTCCTCACTGCTACAGTATTTGTCCCTGCAGATGACTGACTAAAGCAAAACCAACAAGAAGAAAGGAAATCCAAAACAACTTGGACAAAAAAAAAAAAAAGGACTGTTAACTGTCCTCTTTGGTATGCTCCATTGTTTGTTTATTGCTGCAAATAGGACAGAGTGTCTAGGGTTGTGATTTTAGTAGGGAAAGTGAGAGTACAGGTCAATAATGCTCAATTGTAGAAACCAGAACAACTAATTCTACATTATAACCACCCAAGGTTTCTCTGCTTCCATTTGCAAATCATGAGAGGATTTAGGTATTCCATTGTTTCAGTAGGTTTGATCCAGATCCTTTAGCACTGAAATATTAAGTCTGCCGATTGGTGTTTGATTTCATAGATCAGTTAGATAATCAAGGGAGCATATAATTGGATAGTTGCAGCATGCTCTTCACTGTAGAAGGACTTTTACAAATCTGACAGACCACTTATTTTTTGGATTTAGTGCTTGAATAATTCACTGTAGAGAATAATTTTTAGACCTTGTAATAACTCCTCAGAGCCATTTAAGCAGAGGAAGCTGGTAACAAAAAGGTATCATCTTACTTAATTTCTAATGCAATTGTAGGTATCAATGACCATATAAAACCCCTCAATGTCATAGACCAGCCTATCTCAGGTGTCATTTATCTTTTTGAACATGTGCTGTTATGACTGGCTAATCCTTTGATTCTCTTTCCCTCCAGCTGATTTCCTGGAAGTTGGGCTATCAAAGGAGCCCCATAGGATCATTGTCTTTGGGATTCACTCCCTCTTGTGGCAATAAGTCACAACCATTGACGGGCTTTACACACATTGCTTCTTTTAACTGCTTTGTTCTTGTTACTGTTGTTGCTTGAGACAATAGTTATGCCAGTATTTGTCTTGACAATTGTGAAGAAAAATGTTGCACTGCTCTCAATTTTAGTATTTTTAACATATGCTCACACATAATGTATACATAGTGTATGTATAGCAATAAATACTTCACAAATTTAAATACACTTACATTCTAAAGTGGAGTAAAAAGAATATATCTTTCCTGATTACTTCTTTTGAAAGCTTTGAAAAGCTTTGTTACTGCTACTGAACTGTGTTATCCTTTCAGTGACAGTCTGCTGCAGATTCTCCATAGGACCACATATGACTTCATGGTAATGGATGTGTTTTGCAAATGAAGTACCAAGGTTACTTCACCATAGTGGATAAATTCTTATTTTAAAGTAACTTGAAATAAAAAATAAATGGGACACTAGGTTATGCTTTAAAACCACAGTCTATTAAAAAGAAGTTTTGATGGAACTGTAAGTTTATCTAGAATGTCCACTGGAAGGGGTATGAGAGTGGCCATATGCTAATGCAGGTGGTGTTGGCATGTGGTGGAGATAGGGGTAGAAGCAATTGTAGTTTTATAGACACAAAAGTAACTTACAAGATAAGTTTCTTAACGTTTAGTGTGCCAAGTGTATCCCAATTCATGTAACAAAATGAGATCAAAGCCAGCTTAGTCCACAAACTTTATAATTTTGTAGTGAGTGCAAACTAGAAACCATGTTCAGAAGCTGAAGAGACAAAATAACCTCACCTGTCCCCTCTGCCTATACTGCCCTTTCACCAGCTGTTTTCCATATGACAATATAAAACAACTTTAGTCACATCATACAACTTCCAGCAGGAGTGGTAAGACTAGAGATGTAGACTGTTCTTATACAGAAGAATTTGCAGAGTGTGAACTGTGCATACGAAAAGCAGTACACAAATAAAAAAAGATGAACTATAACAATTTAGAAACAGATCTTTAAACCTTCCATGTTCTCAGCACTCAAAGTTCTTCAAGAATGTTCCTATTCTTTTGAAGGACATTTCTGAACTTAAATATTTTAGAGAAACCTCCTGACAGCATAAAATGTGCCAAGTGTTAGGGAGCCTGTAAAATGTTATTCACTGATTTTTTATTTTTTTTCTTCTGTGAGTTTAAACCTTGCACTAACAGTTGAAAGTGCTAAACTCCTAAGAATTAGATATACTCATAATTACTCCTCGTAGTAGTGTTAAAGAAAAAAAACAAAACCAAAACATGCTTCTTCTCTCAAGTTGGAAATAAACCTTCTGCCTTCATATTCTTTTCCAGTTTAAGAAAAAACTGGCTAAGAAGAGAGGAATCTACATGACATCCTTTAAAAGATTACGTTAAATGTTTATTAGCAATGTTTTTGGTGTAAAGACTTGACTCTCTGTGGGATCTGCTCAATTTGAAAAAGCAACAGCACAAGAACACCTCTAAAATCCAACAGTCTCCAAACAAAATAAAAAAGCATAGAAAAAGAGCAACCAAAAACGTGGCAATCAGTTTGCGTCTAGAGACAATCTGAGCACAAACTGGTGCCATTTACACAAATGTACTGCAAGCTAGATTGTAAGAACAATTGAATGTTAAGTGAAATCCCTAATAACACTAAAGAGATTTATCAGTGACTTTACAATGAATACCAAATCAGTTGATAAAGTCCTCAAATTCTCCTAGTAAATGGCTTCCAGATGTTCACTGTTCCCATTATTGTAGGGAACTCAAAGACCAATGGACATATAAGGACAGATAAGTATTCTTTCAGACTATTTTAAAGCAAACTACTGTAGGTAACATAAGTATGCTTTCACTGTTTGTTTTAATATGACTAAACCTACTTTTTAAAAATATCTCAATGTATCTTTCCACTTAGCAGATACCCAGTGTAATTTAAAAATCTGGAAAAGAGATATTGCTGACTTGTATGCAACATAGATTTCTGAGAAGGATCTCAGACTTGCTGGGTCTTGTTTGTCCTTATGTCCTTATGAAAATTTGTTGTATTCATTACCGTGAAGTACTTCCTTCTTCAAGTGATAGATTTATATTTAGTAATTGATTAAGTCTGAGATTGCTTTTATGTAAATTTGTGCATCAAAAATGAAATGTCTTTTCTTAGCTTTCTGTGTAGACAATGAAGAGACACCTTCTTTCAGAGGGTGTTTCTGTCTATCCCAGAATAGATATTAGAGGTAGTGGTGATGATTTGTCTTCTGGGAGTTTATAATTTACCTTTAGAGGTTCTTAATTTCAGGGACTGCAGGAGGAGCTTTGACATTTAGCTTAATTTTGACACCTAATTCAAATCATTAGCATTATATAAAAGAAATCATACTCTTAAATTATTATAAACATTACAGTGTGAATGGCCACTAATCCACTTACTTGGCTCAATAACTGGTCTCTGACAGGAGTGTACAAGAGATCATTGACAGTATCAAGCAGCAGACAGCTACGGAACAGTTTTCTATATGGAACTTTTCAAGTTGATTAATCAAACCCTGGTTTATGTCTTCAAGTAACTAGATGTATATGAATTCCTATCTTTAGATGATAAACATATTAATTTTCCCTGAAGATAAAGATCATAAACCCTGAGAATAGAATTTTACCACTTTGTTTAAGTGTAAAGAATCATGCCGCCTCTTTACAAAATGGGAAACTTGTACTGCTCTGACTTCTACCACAGCATAGCTCGTGGTGATGAATGAACTCTGTTGGAACAGGTAGTGCAATATTGCATTCTGCCTCAGAAATACAATGTGACCACACTGCTCCTAAAGCAAATATTATTCCCTCAGAATACTCTGCTGTAAGTTATAATTTGCACATTCCAACCAGTCATGCAGTGAAAAGTTAAAGGGAACTTTGTACAGAAAATCAAACACATTGGGTTATGTTTTGTGCTACACTGTTCAGTATTAAGCACTGGAAAATAAGTCATATATGATATGAAGAGAAATCACATGTACATTTAAATAATTCTCACACATGAAATCTTTTTTATAGCAAATAGCATGAAAGGAGGGCTGGAGTATTCATAATGTGCAAACAAACTGCCATTTAAATTATTCTCTAAACACAGGTACAGTGGTTGCACTAAAACTGTGACATAGTTACATTCATTTCATAACAGCCATAATGTATATAAATTTGGTCAATGTTAAATAACTATGAAACACAGTAATCTAGGTACTGACACATTATGTTCCATTGTAATACAAAAGTATAATAAATACTTGCTTTGTTTACCATTACTGTTAGGCTTATTATTAATTTAAGGTGACATTTATAATTAATAGTGTTACATTTTATGCCTTGAAATAATGCATGACACTCTTCAGATGAACAATCTGTCTATATTGTATTTACAGAAATATGCATGTCATAAATGTTTTACACAATAAATGAAGAGCTAACTTATGTTTTGTTTTCAAGAACCCATTTGCATTACATTTCAGAGGTCCACTTAAGAAGTGGATGATCACATAACTCTTCAAATTTTATTGTCGTGGTTTAAACCAAGTCCCCCAACTCCTGGAGAGTTAGGAAGGAGAATCCAAAGAATGTAGCCCCCACAGATTGAGATAAGAACGGTTTAATTGCTAAGGCATAACACAAAACCCCTACTGCCATTTACTACTACAAATAATAATGATACAGCAAACAGCAAGTGAAAAGAATACAACACCCCACCAGCCACCGACCCATAACTCACTCCACCCTGCCTGGCCAACCACCATGTGCTCCCTCCTCCATTTTCCTCCAGAGCTCTACCCCTCCAGCTTTCTCTTTCCCAGTATGCATCCTGGGCATCACGTGCTATGGTATGGAATACCTCATTGGCTAGCCTGGGTCAGGTGTCCTGTCTCTCCTTCCTCCCGGACTCCCCTCCTCCACCTGGCTGGAAAAAACCTTGAACAAAAAACACCCTCAAAACATGCTCAAACCAGGACATTTATATTTTGAGAGGTTCATAAGATGAGTACTCTATAATTTTTTGTTGTATCCTTTCCATTTAGGATTAAAAGCATCAGGCTAGACTCTTCTGGAGGAATCTTACACAGATGTTTCAAATTCATGGGTTTCAGACATTGTAGAGCTCATAAAACTCAGACTTCCACTGGCTTTCTCTAAATATAAGGAAATGTGACATGCAATAGTCAAGCTGACTTCTACTGGATTGCCTAAGTACAGCATTCTATTCTTATTTTAGATACCAATTCTGATTTTTTTCTCTCCTTTACAGCAGTGTTATAATGATCCTTAAAATGTACTTCTAGTCTCCACTGTTGAATCAACCCTATCACTGCAATGATCCAAAGAATCTCTTTCTGAACTTTACCAATCTCATATTGCATTGCAAAAAATGTTTATTAGCTTTGAATGCAATGAGTGGAAAATGCCAGGCTTATTTTTATAGAAACGGGCAGTGACTGCAAACACTGCGATCCATCCTACCTTTCCATGCAGGTCTTTATGCAGAGTGTGACTTGAACTGTTTTATTATTACTCATTCTTGATCACTGGAATATGTCATTGCTAAAACTAATGAATGAAAAAGCCAGCAATGAATGTCAAGTAGCACCTCTTGAAGAAATCCAAATGTTGTAATGCATCTACAGCCCTGCTCCTGGTAAACTGAGTTGTCCCCAGTGCCATACAGTGTTTAGAGCTGCTACTCAAACTATTCCTTCAAAGGTTAAAATCCATCTGGAATTAAGTTGAGTAACAGGACTTGAATGCTATTTTACCTCCTGTTAGCCAGGGGAAATGAAATGGAGTGATCATATACCTGATGCATATCACCACAGAATGTATATATCCTTGAAATAATAATTAATGAGGAAATTTTCCACCATTCATTTCCAGAGAAGCTTTATGATTAAAAAAAATAGTTTGTGAAGATTGTTTTTTAGTAAAATTATTATAGTGATTTATATTATATTGGTTTATATTTGTATGAGATTAGATAGACTTAAAAGAGTACGTATATTGATAAACTTCGCAAGTCCTTGTCTTGAAAAAATAAAATAAATCCCTGCCTTCGAAAGAAAAAAACCTATACTAAAAATTAACAGTCAGTTTGAAATTGGTCCAAGCACAATTTTTAAATTAGGTAAGTGACATCTTGTTAATTGTTATGCTCACATTAAGTATTTAACATAATTAATTATTTTCTATACTCTTAATTGAAACATTACAACATACTTGGTTACTATTTAATTAGAAAACACATTAATTATATATTAAGTTCTTCACTGTTTGTATACTCAAGTCTCCTCTTTGAAGGGAATTCAGTGGTAAACAAGCCAAGACTCACAGGAGCATCTCACTGGCATAAAGATGCAGAGGCATGATTTTTGTTGTGACTTACTTTGATTTACATGGGCTTAGCACTGATCAGTGAATGACTTTATGGGAATTCAGGCTGCCATATTCAGATGAATGATAAGAACAGGTGGCTGTCATGATATTCAGACTGTATCATGTATACTTTCCCAGATGAGGACAATGTGTAATTGTACAGAAAGATGTTGCATTATTTATCACCATGGAACATCGTTAATGCATAATAAAGCTAAGGAACCAATTGGAAAACAAATTACATACCATCAATTCCTTCTGGTGTAGTCTATTCCAGTTTTCTGAATATTTAGTGAAAAAAGAAAAAAGTAACAGAATAGCTTTTTCCAGATATTTTTAAAATATTTTGCCCTTCTGTGAGGTTATGAATTTTGATAATTTCTTCTCCAGTTATATATTGAATTCTTGCATAAAGGTGGAAATGAGTTTAAGTAGCATGACAACACTCAAGCTCAAAGCCTGCAGAAATCTCTTGGCAAGATGCAGGCTTTATGAGGGATACAATTTAGAAATATTCTAGCAGGAAAAAAAACCCAAACAGGTCAAACTGTTTGTCAGTCATAAAGGTCTCACAATAATGGGCTTTTTTTACTATCTATCTCAGGAGTTCAGAATGTGCCACACTTAGGTTAACTTCCTATAATACTTGAGTCAATTTAAGAATATGTAAGGGAAAAAGTAATATTTTTTTCAGTTCTATTGCTAATCTTTTTCATTTTTTTACAATGTCTGTACAGTAATTTGTTTTTGTGTTTTCATTTTTATATTTTCTGATCTCTTTTCAAATATAGCAAAATATCAATCCTAGACTAAACATGTTAAGATTCCTTTTCCCTCTGAGATCCCTCTAGTTCTGGTAATATTCTTTGTGCTAGGATTCCAGCATTTTTGTCAGCTCTGCCAGGAAAGAGCAGTACGTGGAACTGGAAGACTTGTAGCTAGACAAGATTTGACTGAATTCCAGTGCAGAGCCAATTCTCTACTTCTTCTTATGCCTGAGTAAGAATGATATATTAACTGATATATATGGTATGTACACAGACCCTGAAAGAGTTTCCTTAAACACATGAGAAAAGAAGTTCCCAAAGTCATTGCCTAATAACAGAAAAATACAAGACTATGAGGAAAAAGTACCAAAGAAACAAACAGAAAATTAAATGATCAATTTAAGTTTTAATTTATACACGAAGTTCAAAAATGCTACTGTGTGTGAAATCCAGGCTTCACCTGGAAGGCATGAGGTATTTTTGTTACTGTCTTCATTACAATCAAGATTATACAACTCAGTCTTGATTTAAATGAATTTTTGGAGTTCAATTTGAATTATATATTCTACTAAAATAAAAGTTCAGCTAAGCATGAGTAGATTTTCCCCCAGTTGCAGTTAACTAATTTGTTCTAGAGGTCAACACAACTCCAAAGAATCTAAGATAATTTTATACAAGAAAAATTCTATTATACAACTATAACTAGTAAATCTGGATTCAGTGAACATGTGTAGTGGTTTAAGCTCAGTCAGCCACACAGCCTCTCTCTCTCTCCTCCCCCTTCCTTCCTTCTTCTCCTAGAGGGAGGGGGAGGAGAATTGAAGGAATGTGACTACCAAGGTTTGAGATAAGAGCAGCCCAGTAACTAAGGTATAACACAAAACCACTGCTGCTACCTACCTATAGCATACTACTGCATGCTATAATGATAAGGGAAATAACAAGGGAAGAGAATACAACCAATCACGACCTGCCAACTGATACCCAGCCTTACTGAGCAATGATCTAACCCTTCTGGGTAACTGCCCCCACTTTATAGAGTGGGCATGACAGGCTGTGGTATGGAATACTTCTTTGGTTAGTTTGGGTCAGGTGTCCTGTTTCTGTTTCCTCCCGGCTTCCCCTCCTCCCTGGCAGAGCATGAGACTCAGGAAGTCCTTGGTCAGAGTAAACATTTCTGAGCAGCAACTAAATACATCGATGTTATCAGCACTGTTCCCAGGCTGAGAGTCAAAAACACAGCACGGCACTAGCTACTAAGAAGGAGAAAAATGACTGCTACTGCTGAACCCAGGACAACATGGTATCAAAAAGGATGCTGATGCTTAGTCAGTTTCGCTTTCTGCATCTGTCTCCAGAACAGCAGAATGTTGGCTCCTGGTACAGGCATGATCCCTTTCTCATTGCCATGCCTGCATCAATGACTGCACCTGAGAATCTAATTGGTAGGAAGGCAGGCAGGTAGAAAGAGTCAGTTAAAGATGTTTTAGGAATAAGATAAGATACTGGGCCAATTCTACTTTGCTGAAATTATATACTATAGTGGAAGTTCACCAAAGCAGCTACCAGAATCTAAATGACTGAAAAAGAAAAAATTTGTACCAAAATTATAGCTACTAAACCAGGGACACTTCTATTAACTTTTGCCTGTTCTGCAGGTTATAGTGTGGTAAGTGTGGATTTACATCATGCCACAATATTATTATTATTCCATATGATTCCTTTTACTCCTTGGCAAAGGTACAGTAGAACACTCTTCAGCCAAAGGGAACAAACTGCTGTACCTCATATTTGCTATGAGAAAATGACCCAGAAAAGTGCTTATTTTGCAGTAATAACTAGTCTGATATTAATTCACTACTTAGCTTGCTCACAGTAAGTTGTTTTTTTTTTTTTTTTGTGCCAGTTGTTGTGGGACTATGAATGAGCTTTCTCATATTTACATAACTATAGGTTTTTATATATTGATTTATTATGGGTATAGTGACAGTTAGCATGGCTACACTAAAGGGAAATCCTGCCTGACCAATTTGGTGGCCCTCTGTGATGGGGTTATGGAACTGATGGACAGGGGTAGGGCAGTTGACATCATCTTCCTGGACCTATGCAAAAGTGTCCGACATTGTCCCACGTGACATCCTTGTCTCTAAATAGAAGAGACATCAATTTGATAGGTGGACCACTGGATGCATAAAGAAGTGGTTGGATGGTGGCACACAAACAGTTGTGGCCAGTGGCTCAATGCCCAGCTGGAGACCAGTAACGAGTGGTGTCCCTCAGGGATCGGTGTTGGGACCGGTCTTGTTCAACAGCTTTGTTACTGACATGGACAGTGGGATTGAGTGTGCCCTCAGCAAGTTTGCCGATGACACCAAGCTCTGTTGTTTGGTTGATATGCCAGAGGGAAGGAATGCCATCCAGAGGGACCTTGACACGCTTATAAGGTAGGCTGATGCCAACCTTATGAAGTTTATCCATGACAAGTGCAAGGTCCTGCACCTGGGTCAGAGCAATCCCAGGCACACCTATAGGTTGGGCAGAGAAGAGATTCAGAGCAGCCCTACGGAGAAGGACTTGGGGGTGTTAGTCAATGAGAAAATGCACATGAGAAGGCAGTGTGCACTTGCAGCCCAGAAAGCCAACCATATCCTGGGCTGCATCAAAATAAATGTTGCCAGCAGGTCAAAGGAGGTGATCCTGCCCCTCTACTCTGCTCTCATGAGACCTCACTTGTGTGACACAGTATTGTTTGCAGTTCTGGTGTCCTCAGTATAAAAAGGACATGGAACTGTTGGAACAAGTTTGGAGGAGGGCCACGAGGATGATCAGGGGACTGGAGCACCTTCCATATGAAGACAGGCTGAGAAAGTTGGGGCTGTTCAGCCTGGAGAAGAGAATGCTGCGTGGAGGCCTCATAGCAGCCTTCCACTATCTGAAGGGGGCCTACAGGGATGCTGGGGAGGGACTCTTCATTAGGGACTGTAGTGATAGGATAAGGGGTAACGGGTTGAAACTTAAACAGCAGAGGTTTAGATTAGAATATAAGGAAGAAATTCTTTACTGTTAGGGTGGTGAGGTACTGGAATGGGTTGCCCAGGGAGGTGGTGAATGCTCCATCCCTGGCAGTGTTCAAGACCAGGTTGGATGAAGCCTTGGGTGACATGGTTTAGTGTGAGCTGTCCCTGCCCATGGCAAGGGGTTTCGAACTAGATGATCTTGAGGTCCTTTCCAATCCTAACTATTCTATGATTCTATGAATCTATGTTTCAACTGATGCTACATCTATTGTATTGGGAACCTGGAGTTAACTGAGTTAAGAGTATATTTCAATCACCACTGTGTATAAAACAGTGAAAATGATAGATATTAAACTCTATCAGGTACACACTTTTGCAGTGCTCTTGTAATGGAGACTATTTCTCAGTCTTATTATGCAGTGGATTTTACCTGTCAGTAGACACAACACCTTTCAAAAAAAAATATTTAGTAATAGGTGAAAGTGATTTATTTAAAATTTAAATACTGCAAAATGTGGTCAGAAATTGAAATACATTCATGTAAATTCTGGTTGCCTAAACATGCCAAGTGCTTTGTTCTCCATTAAGATATTCTTGTAATCACACGTAGATAGAATTCTAGGGAGCAGGTCTTTTCTATATCAAGCCCTGTAGCTGTGGTTTATGATCTGAATAATTTTGCTTCTTCTTTAGCTGATTCAATAAAAGCCTGTAGAAAAATAAAATTCTGACACTGAAATGGTTCCAAAAGACTCGTAAAGACTGGATATCTTATGACCAAAACTGGTTTTTATTCAAACTCCCAAGACCAAATATGAATATATAAATCTGTTTCACTACATGAATCTAAATAGTTCTCTATTTTACTGTACATGTGTATGAATTATGATATGAACAATCATGTTTCGAAGCACTGATGCTTAAAATGTTATTTTAGTTTTACTTAAATATTTACAAAATGATTTCAAGAGACAAACTTTTTTTTGACTCAAGATAAAACAGCATAACTCTTTCTCAAATCAGTACGAAGATAGACTAATAACTGTCTTTACATGTCACAATGTAGTTATCATCAAATACAAATTGAATCAGTTTTGTAAGTAAAGGGGATCACCAGACTTGTCAGTATATGTCATGACTATCCAGTTATTCATAACTGATTTCTATGATGTAGAATATAGTTTCTGCTGTTCAACTTCAAGGGCATATGTTCATTTTGAGGTTGTATTCAGAATGGTGTTTAATAGTATTTAATTTTTTATTTAATTTCATTGTGATCACCACTTTTGAATCAAAAATATATTCTTTTGCTTATATTACCTGTTTGTCAAGTCTTTGGAAGAGATGGAAAACAATGTAGTCAAGGAACTGGCAATATGTTGACACCTATCAAATTTTGTATTATGGTAGATATCACCAAAAACCATAGATTAGAAAGCAAACATTGTTTAAGGTATAAGGCTGTGAACTATATGTCAAGTTTGCTGAATTGCTTTTTGCTATCAACAGTCAATTTGGTGAAGGCTACAATATTCGCTGAGGTTATGTGATAGCAAAACTTGAGTGGGTGTCCCCTGTCATGAGGCCACTTCATGAGGTCCCACTGAGGCGTTCTACTGTGTGTGTCTGGACCTTCCACTTCACTACTATTTCTATTATGAGGCAGGAAAGAAGGAAGAGTATAGAAGGGATTTTTTTGTGAAACTTGTCCGCAGTTTGACAGCCTCCTCTGAACCACATAGTCTAACATTTCTAGTCTTAACATTTAGAGCAAGGCATAGTGAGTTTGCTTAAGAAAAACAAATAAACAAAAAATAAATCTGTCTGTCTTTAAAGGCTAATACTGTTAATATTTGCAATTTCAGTAAAAGCAATTAGAGAAAACTACATATATACAAACAGGATATAAAATTAAACGTATTTACAAAATAGATGTATATGTCCCATGCAGAATCACAGATAATAGAATATTTAAGTCTAAAAGAGAGCAAGTTGTAGAAAAATAAAAAAAAGCCAGCTGCCAAATAAACTCTTCAGGGCTATAAATATCTGTCTTTGCCAAATTTACAGCTTTTCATAGAGGAAAAACTTTATGAGAAAGTTCACCAGCAAACAGTAACTTTCCAGAGAGGAACATTAGTAGTCAGCAGATAATCTTGACACATAAATGTGAATATTATACACAAAAACCTAAAGAACCTTAAGTTTTCAAACCAGTGCCACCTGTCTGACACGTGAAATAGTTTTTAGTACTTAGCTATACTGAGGGGTTTTAGCCATCCAAGTCACTCAAAATATCCCCAGCGGCTGTCAGTTACCGCAAAATCTCTAAGGTTGAATTTCAGTGCAGGTAATAAAACAGTCTTTTTCAAGGACATAAGACTCTAGATTGCCATTATTTTTTCTTAAAAAGCTGTAGAAAGCAGAGTGCAGAAACACTCCAAAGCTGCTGACATATGTGTAGGTAGCAGATTCTTGGAAATCCCTAGGAAGTCCTGAAGTGGATTAAAACCAACCTTGCTTCCTTTCTTGATATTCTTAATCCAATCACAAGAACAGTGTGAAAATAAGTCTCTTTTTACCCTGAAGAAATTTTTTGGCTACAGATTTTTTTTTTTTTGTCAGTTACTCAAGATATTAACTGTATCTTCAGGGTATTATACAGAAAGGGATACATCTTAGTGTCATGGGTTCAGCAGTAGCTCATGCTCTGCCAGGGAGGAAGGAGAGACAGGACACCTGACCCAGGCTAGCCAATGAGGTATTCCATACCATAGCACGTGATGCCCAGGATGGATACTGGGAGAGAGAGAGGAGGAGGGGTAGCGCTCTGGAGGAAAATGGAGGAAGGAGCACGCAGTGCTCGGCCGGGCAGGGTAGAGTGAGTTATGGGTCAGTGGCTGGTGGGGTGTTGTATTCTTTTCTCTTGTTATGGGCTGTATCATTATTATTGTGTTATGCCTTAGCTATTAAACCGTTCTTATCTCAATCCGTGGGGGTTACATTCTTTGGATTTTCCTTCCTAACTCTCAGGGAGTTGGGGGACTTGGTTTAAACCACGACACTTAGTTACCCTGATTCTCAGTACTATCAGATGCTTCATAGAATTTACAATGTCAGATTATTAGGTCTTTTATATTACTTCCTGATAAAGGGGTTACTTTCACTTATAAACAAAGCAACCTTAAGATCTTCTTGTGTATTCATTTTACATTCTGTTTTGGCAGCTTAAAATAAATTTGCTATTGCATTTGCTAAAGAGTAATGCCTTTTTATGCTTAATGACAGGGTTTACTGTAAATGAGAGTCATATGGGATGTATGGGTAACATAAACTGATGAAACACCATGTACCTTGAATGCAGTGTAAGTTATGCTTTAGAAATACTAAGAAGTCAGAATAAAAGTTAGTTTTAGTTGAAAAAAAAATAATATTATGTTTCCCCACATTGGAAGAGTGTTTAGTTATTTTTTTTTCTAAATATTTTGCTACCCTGGGTTTAATCATTCTCAACTACTCACACCTGAACTTCTTCAGTATTTCTTGAATTAAGTGCCATTCTTTTGTTGCAGGTCAGTTCAAAATTCAAATAACTTCTTAAGATTGCCCTGAGAGACATTTATGTATTGTAAATAAATCCATTATTGTTTATGGCATCTTCTAAAAAGCTTCAGACCACAATGATTTTTTTTTTTATTTTATGCTTTCCGTTTGTGTAGCAAACTGAAATTTTCCCTTTTCCTCCTATTTTTATGACACAGTGGAAACCTCTCAGTGTTTGCAGGGGGAAGATGGTTCTGGAAAAGATTTATCTGTCACTTGACATTTGTAATACACCAGTGCCCAAAAGGAGGTCTTTGTACTTTCAAGAATTTTGTACTTGACCATTTTCATGCTGTAGAATTCCGGAATGTCATGTATTCTGGAAGTATAACAAATGATGCCTACAGAGACTGAAGCATTGACAAGAATTTGAGCAGTTGAGTTTCTACAGCTCCTACTCACAACAGAAACATCATAAGCATCTGCTTCAACAGAAAGGGACAATAGAGAACAAAAGGAAGTTGCATTAGGGTCTGCTAGAAATATCAGCTCTGTATATTCTGTGTTCTACATAAGGCTCAAAAGTCCACTAACCAAACTACACGTGAATGTTTACAGCTTACACAGATGCAGAGAAAAAAGCCTAATGGTGACCAGCAGTGATTTTGGGACAGATAAAATCTGCATCACCAAGAGAATTTTAAGGGACTACAGAGCATAAGAGTTAGACATCCAATGAGGTTGTAAAGCGGCAGCATTTTTTTTCCTTAAAAGACCCAGATTAACAAAACATACACAGATAAATGTGCATCTACATGGGCAGTTTGAATCACCTGCTCTTCTGTTCTCAGATCTTGTTAGTGCATTGTCCATACTTCATACACACTAGGCTGCTCCTGACACAGACAAAATTTTGTCTCCCCAAGCAATGTTTGGCAGAGGTTTGATAATTAGATCAGTTTATTGACCTGTTCAGTAAGCAGTAGGGACATGACTGCCATTTTTGTTTCTTTTGTCCACACCAGTGATATTCTAACAAACCTTACATTTCACGCATCTTTACACCTTTCAGGTCTACCTGTACATGTATTATTCTCATCCTACCACAGCACAAATAAACAGGTTTCCTGGCATTATTTGTTATTAATATATTTTTTCATAATACATTCAAGGTGAATTTTAAAGAAACCTAAAATTTTTCACATAATGCTAATCCAAAGTGGTAAAAGATGGAATATGAGAATCCTTGGCAATTGATGCCATGCACTTCTAGTTATTTCAGCTTGTAAAAGGAGGACTAGTCCTGTTTCCAAGAATCTCCTAGCCATGTTCAGAAACATGGGTAGGATTTGTTTTGTTTGTCTGTCTTGAATTTGGTGGGATTTGTTTGTTTGTTTGGCTTGGTTTAGTTGTTTTTTGGGGGTTTTTTTTTGTTTTTTTTTTGTGGGTTTTTGTTTCCCTGAAGAGGCTCAGCAAAACCCAAGGAGTTGCTATATGAAATTAAAATAAAAGTTACCTATATTAAGAATCTGAGAAGTGGTGGGATCTCATAACACACATGAAGAAAATGGTATTGTATGTGTGCTGGAGAGGTTAAGCAGGACTAGGAGAAAGGACTGATCTCTACAGAACAGACAACCACTCTCAGAAATTAATAAACTGATGAATTATGACACAGTTTTAGTCTCTGCATTTTAGTATTTTCCCCAACCTGATCAGAAGTTAGCTCAGGCAAGGACCATTCCCAATAAACAGCACAGAGCTAGCCATTCTTTTTTGGAGAATAAAATTTCTTCAGCATACAGAAACAAACTCTGCTATGACAATTGGCCAGGAACCAGGGAAGGATCCCTGCTAATTTACTTGTTAAAGTTTCATTGGTACCAGTGAGGTGCTTGACTGATTGTGAGAACTCTACTTTAGTGGCAGTTTTCACACTGACAACTGTAACATTTTTTATCCCACTGATAGCCATAGCTGATTGTATTCAGTAGAACGTTGATTTAGGTGTTATGCCAATGCCTAAGAAAAACAGAAACATTTAACAGACCCTCTTTAAACACAGATTTCATAATTCAACTTCTAATATTCCCCAGCAAAACCAAACACATTATAGATCAAGTTCCTGAGAATTATTAAGGGTTTGCTTCTGTAGCTGGGTTTGGGTTTTTTTTAAGTAATTTAATAAAATCATTATTCTTTCCAGTCACTGCTAGTTTGATACATTTTGCTAAATATATTTACTGCAAGCTCTAACCTTTTGTTTTCACACTGCATTGACATATCAGAAGCAGGAAAAGATACCTGGAAAGTAGCTTGCCAAACTACAAACTATTTCAAAAATTTCCCATTGCATCCCTGGGAATCTAAGGAAATTTTCTTCTGTGAGAGCACAGAAATGGCTGCACTATCACAAGCAACAAAAAGAAAACTGTTAGGAAAAATACTGGAAATGTTGGAGAGAAGATACTTGAACTAACAAGATGACATTGATACATACATATTATTGATTTATTTTTTTCAAAGTCTTCATTAATTTTTAATCTTTGAAGAAAATAGTCAGCTGCAGTTGATTCTCTAAAGTTTACTTCTGACAAAAAGCCACAGAATATGTTCTTAATATTTCTAACCACAATCAATTATAAAGCTAACTTATTCCCTGAATGTGAGGATCTTTGTTTGAGATAAGATTTCTGATGTAAAAGAATTGTTTTTCAGACTGTCTGTGGTTCAAGTTCCATGTCTGAATGTAGGTAAAACAAGTTTTGTTACAAATATACTCAGATGTTGGTTTATTAATTGAATTGATGACCAAGCGTCTTGCAGCCTTCTGATATTAAAACTCATTTGTATTTTTCAGCACATTTTGAAGAGATTGAGACATTGATTGCTAAAAGCAAAGTGATCTTAAGCTAAGCAGTTTTGAACAAAAATTTGAAGAATAATAATTACCCCTAAAATACTGATTTTTTTTTTTCTTGTTAGCATGTAATACGGTCAGGAGGAGAAAATACAGTAATCTTACCCAAGCTAAAACTGCTATTCATTAGTCAACATAAACCCCTTAGATTGCTTACATCAACTATTGTTAAAAGTAACATTTCAAGTCATAGAAACATAGAATCATAGAATAGTTAGGATTGGAAAGGACCTCAAAATCATCTAGTTCCAACCCCCTGCCATGGGCAGGGACACCTCACACTCAACCATGTCACCCAAGACTTCATCCAGCCTGGTCTTGAACACTGCCAGGGATGGAGCATTCACCACCTCCCTGGGCAACCCATTCCAGTACCTCACCACCCTAACAGTAAAGAATTTCTTCCTTATATCCAGGCTAAACCTCTGCTGTTTAAGTTTCAACCCGTTACCCCTTATCCTATCACTACAGTCCCTAATGAAGAGTCCCTCCCCAGCATCCCTGTAGGCCCCCTTCAGATAGTGGAAGGCTGCTATGAGGCCTCCACGCAGCATTCTCTTCTCCAGGCTGAACAGCCCCAACTTTCTCAGCCTGTCTTCATATGGAAGGTGCTCCAGTCCCCTGATCATCCTCGTGGCCCTCCTCCAAACTTGTTCCAACAGTTCCATGTCCTTTTTATACTGAGGACACCAGAACTGCAAACAATACTGTGTCACACAAGTGAGGTCTCATGAGAGCAGAGTAGAGGGGCAGGATTACCTCCTTTGACCTGCTGGTCACGCTTCTTTTGATGCAGCCCAGGATACGGTTGGCTTTCTGGGCTGTGAGTGCACACTGCTGGCTCATGTGCATTTTCTCATTGACTAACACCCCCAAGTCCTTCTCTGCAGGGCTGCTCTGAATTTCCTTTTTGCCCAACCTGTAGCTGTGCCTGGGATTGCTCCAACCCAGGTATAGGACCTTCCACTTGGCATGGTTAAACTTCATGAGGTTGGCATCAGCCCACCTCACAAGTGTGTCAAGGTCCCTCTGAATGGCATTCCTTCCCTCTAGCGTATCAACAGAACCACACAGCTTGGTGTCATTGGCAAACTTGCTGAGGGCACACTCAATTCCATTGTCCACGTCAGCGACAAAGATATTAAACAAGACCGGTCCCAACACCGATCCCTGAGGGACACCACTTGTTACTGGTCTCCAGCCAGACATTGAACCGTTGACCACAACTCTTTGAGTGTGACCGTCCAGCCAGTTCTTTATCCACCAAGAGGTCCACCTATCAAATTGATGACACTCCAATTTAGAGACAAGGATTTCATGTGGGACAGTGTCAAATGCTTTGTACAAGTCCAGGTAGATGACATCAACTGCTCCACCCCTGTCCATCACTTTTGTAGCCCCGTCATAGAAGGCCACCAAATTGGTCAGGCAGGATTTCCCCTTAGTGAAGTCATGCTGGCTGTCACCAAGCACCTTGTTGTTTTTCATGTGCCCTAGCATGCCTTCCAAGAGAATCTGTTCCAAGATGTTGCCAGGCACAGAGGTGAGACTGACTGGTCTGTAATTCCCCGGGTCATCCATTTTCCCCTTCTTGAAAATAGGGGTTATATTTCCCTTTTTCCAGTTGTAGGGAACTTGACCTGACTGCCATGATTTTTCAAATATGATGGCCAGTGGCTTTTCAACTTCATTTGCCAGCTTCTTCAGGACCTGCGGATGGATTTCATCAGGGCCCATGGACTTGTGTACGTTCAGGTTCTTAAGATGGCCTCGAACCAGATCCTCATGTACAGTGGGCCCAAGGTCTGGGTTTTCACAGTCCCTGCGTCCGCCTTCCAAGACTCGGGTGCTGCGGTCAGAGCCTTTGCCAGTGAAGACCGAGGCAGAGAAGCCATTCAGATCCTCAGCCTTCTCCAAGTCCTGTGTAGCCAGTTCTCCCGAAAGTTTCTGGAGGGGGCCTACATTGTCCTTAGTCTGTTTTTTAGCAGCTACATACCTAAAAACTGCCTTCCTGATATCTTTAACATCCCTAGCCAATTTTAGCTCCAATTGGGCCTTAGCTTTCCTAACATGGTCTCTAACTTCCCGGACAACATCCCTGTATTCATCCCAGGCCACCTGTCCTTGTTTCCACCTTTTATAAGCCTCTTTTTTCCTGTGAATTTTTCTCAGCACCTCCTTATCCATTTGAATCCTTGCACATTTTACCTTTACAACGATATTTATTCAGAGAGAAATTATTTTTTAAATTTGTAAAATCTAATTCTTTTATAAAACAAGAGACAAAATGATCTCAAGGAAGCCTTTATATCTAACTTATATAGCAAGATGTATATGCTTTTCCCATCACTGGAAAGTGAAGGAGAATGACTTGTTGGCCATTTTTCTGGTACAGAAAAGCTTTTTTTTTTTTATATAATGAAATTTTCCTCATCTTTCTTTGCCAGAAAACTTTAGATTTGGTTTCAGCTATCGATCAAACTCTGTCTCTAAGGTTGTAAAACAACTGTCAGATAAACAATTCAATGGATTTTATAAGTTTTATGGGAAACATTTGGACCTGTAAAGATCTTTCTACATACTTGTGGAAAGTGAACCTGTGGTTAAAACATTTCACCAGTATTCAGGAGCCCTAGAGGTTCAGCACTCAATATTGTTGCTGCTATCTGTGTGAACCTTGGGAAGTTGTAGGTTTGAACCAATTCTGAAGCATATTTTTGTTTTCATTTTGTGAACCAAGATTCTCTGATGTATGAAGGTGAGCATGTATTGTGCTTCACTACTTCATCACTATCTCTACCTGTGGTTCAGATTCTCAGCTGCAAAACAGAAATAACAGTACATAACTTTGAGAATACTTCTGTTAATACTAGTTATGTTACTTCAGTGACAGACCATGTAGATAATGGGAGAAGACACAATGTGGACAAAAAGTGCCGCAATAGTGACTCTTTTCATTGGATCTTGTCAGATTCTTGATGAGGATTAAGGTCATGGTGATGGATTCTTAGAAATCTTGCAGTTCTTAATATGACTAAAAGATTTAAGATGTCAAATGCCTTTATTTTCACATGGGTCCAAATTCCTCTTGCTCAGGGCAGCAGAGTGATGGAAATTCCCTGTATGACAGAAGACTATGTCATTCCTATCAGCTCTGAAACAAAGAAAACAGCAGTATGGGAGGCACTACAGTATTTGTGAGTTTAGGTGGTTTTAATATATTTTTGTTGTCTTGTGTTCCAGGTGTGCCATTGGCTTTTAGTTTGGTGCTTGCCTTGAATTCATATTTAGAGGAGGAAAATATTGTTATTATATTGAATTCTACTTTATTCTGGATCTATTATACTGTGGACCCAAAATCATAATTATTGTTTGTTTATTTTTATTCTTTGAAGTGTTTGCCAGTACAAAGAAGGGCCCAGGTATGACTCATTTATATGCCAGGTGTGTATGCGTTAGGCATCTGCAAGATGGTTACTCTTGGGTGCATGCTTTGCATACTTGGGTCAAGGAGATTTGGAAGTTAGAAAGAAAAGAAATAGCATGTGAAAATCAGATATGCTATGTTTTTGATACAAAGTTTATACCATTATTCTAGTAAATTTATTTCCTATATATGCTATGCAGAATTTCTAATACAAAAATCCAAGGCCTAACTATAGCCATCTTGGCCAAAAACCCTATCAAGTATGAGTATATGATGAACCTGGGAGAAAATTACTTTGGGGAGTTTTTCAATAGTATGTTTCCCTCATAGAAAACGCAGCACATTTGTGTTTCTCTCTGAGATCTGACAAATACATTTATTTATAGTGAAGGATGCTTTTAAAATTGCAAGCTAGATTGCTCAGTATTATAGGGAATGGCATTGTATAGAGCAGTCAAGCATAAAGAAAACAAATATAATGAAAATAAAAATGCTAGCCAATATTACTTTGCACATCTTCCCTAAAGAGGACAAATAGTTTTTGGAATACTGGAGGACTTTCCAGGGCCAACTAAACAGAGTAATCTTGACAGTACAACTCCTTTACTTTTCATAGACCTAAAACTGGGTGTTCTGTTCCTCTGTAAGTCTACTGTGTTCTTATTTACCTATATTGATCCAAAACTTTTTCAATTTTAGTGCTAGAATCCTTTCAGCTATGACTTCAAATTGACTCACCACTACAGTATTAACAGCTGACTTGGTTGCTATGTTTCCTCTAAACATACTTTATCACATTTTTCGATTGCCTGTGTGAAAGAAATGCCAGGAGCTTAATGCTGCAGTAGGTATCCCTTGGAAAGGTGCTCAACATCATAACAACCAGTGGACTGAATGACAGAAGGAAAGAGACAGAAGAACTTTCATATACTGGTTTAGATGAAGATATCTGAAAACTCATATTGGGCAACTCTTGCTATGATCCTGGGACAGTAATACGTCAGGTTTTCTGACTGCATTAGGTACACTTCTGACATACATAAGACAATTTTTTCAAATTGTCTTGTCATACTCTGTATGCTAAACTGTCTCCCCTCTTCCATTTACATCAAGTTCAATGTTACCTTTTTAATCTTCAAAGCTCTGTTAGTATGGCCTTAGGCTATTTCAGTGATTGCCTTCCACAGCATGATGTGACTTTTCCAGGCAGAGGCTTAGGAAATATGGAATTTTAAAGTGCAATATGAGTCTCAACAGAGTAGAAACTGAAGTCAGAATTCTCTCTGTATACCTGGAGCTTATTTATAGAAGAAATGAAAATTACCTCTATAGTCTCCAGAACAAAATGTTAAGACCCAAATCTTTACTGTTTCCTTTTCAACATCTATATCTTATTTAGGCAAGAATTATCTAGAACATTAGAGCTGTAGGAAATGCTTTGTGAGTTTTTTGTTTGCTTTATTTATGAACATTAGCTAAGACTTACTGTTTGTTTTAAATTTGCATCACTTTCCACATACATAGGCACACAAGAGTTTCACACAGGAATGGAAATTATGGAATTCATCACTCTGAGAGTAACTGACAAAGTTGAGAAGGATTTCTAGGACTGCTTAACTCTACCGATCCAGTCCTGACAGAAAAATTAAAAAAAAAAAAAAGAAATCAACCAAGGATAACATCACTATTAAAGAAAACTGAGCAGATCATACACATAATACATATTAGCATTGTAAAGGCAACAGTGTTAAACTGTGGTTCATATAAATCTATTCCAAGTAATCATATTACATAAATTTTTGAATATTTGAGACCCCTGCTTAATGATTTACAGTAAGGCTGAAGAAATTAATGACTATTTAAGCACGATTTGGCTAGAAAAGTAAAATGGAATATATCATATCATAGAATCAGAATAGTTAGGGTTGGAAAGGACCTTGAGACCATCTAGTTCCAACCCCTCTGCCATGGGCAGGGACACCTCCCACTAAATCGTGCCACCCAAGGCTCTGTCCAACCTGACCTTGAACACAGCCAGGGCTGGAGCATTCATAACTTTCCTGGGCAACCCATTCCAGTACCTCACCACCCTAACAGTAAAGAACTTCTTCCTTATATTCAACATGAACTTCCCCTGTTTAAGTTTTAACCTATTAGCGCTTGTCCTCCCACTACAGTCTCTAATGAAGAGTCCCTTCCTAGCATGTCTTTGTATAGGAGAAGCTCCACCCCTCTTATCATAAGCGTGGCCCTCCTCTGGACTTTCTTGAACAGCTCCATGCTCTTCTTATGTTGAGCACACCAGAACTGTACACTGCACTCCAAGTGAGGTCTCACAAGGGCAGAGTAGAAGATCAGGATCACCTCCTTCAAACTGCAGGTCACACTTTTGATGCAGCCCAGGTATGCTTTCTGGGCTGCAAGCTCATACTGCCCATGTTGTTTTCAGAAAACAGGTAGTATAAACATAGCTTTAACACACCTGAAAGAGGCTATAGTAGAGTGTGTGACATAAAATTCAAATATTTACAGGAGTTCTAAGTTACACTGGGAGAAATAGAATGAACAATATATGTTCCTTTATGAGGATATTCCTCATAAAAATGTAGCAAAAGGCGCATACCACAGAATTTATATATGATACAACTGCCTACACAATGATCCCTGATTTTTTGTAAGTCAGTGGAAGAAGAGGGGACTCAATCATTGAAAAACATTATTTTTAGATGCCCCTAGAGTAGATGTGGCACAGATACGTACTATTATGATAAATGTTCCACCAGGATTAGGGGAAACCTAAACCTTCACTTCAGCCACTAGGTTCTAATAAGGCCTTGCTAAGCATCGGAAATTTGGCTGCTTAGATATCAAGTTGACAAGTAGAAGCTGACAGTACTAATACCTCCTTGACATAAGAGGTAACAGACAGACTCCAACAGGCTGTCACAGAATCACAGAATCCCAGAATCCCAAGGGTTGGAAGGGACCTCAAAAGATCATCTAGTCCAACCCCCTACAAGAGCAGGGTAACCTAGCGTACATCACACAGGAACTTGTCCAGGTGGGCCTTGAATATCTCCAATGTAGGAGACTCCACAACCCCCCTGGGCAACCTGTTCCAGTGCTCTGTCACTCTCACAGTAAAGAAGTTCTTCCTGATGTTAACATGGAACCTCCTATGCTCCAGTTTGCGTCCATTGCACCTTGTCCTGTCACTGGATATCACTGAAAAAAAGCCTAGTTCCATCATCCTGACAGCCACCCTTTACATATTTGTAAACACTGATGAGGTCACCTCTCAGTCTCCTCTTCACCAAGCTAAAGAGACCCAGTTCCCTCAGCCTCTCCTCATAAGGGAGGTGTTCCACTCCCTTCATCATCTTTGTGGCTCTGCGCTGGACTCTTTCAAGCAATTCCCTGTCCTTCTTGAACTGGGAGGCCCAGAACTGGACGCAATATTCCAGATGCGGCCTCACCAAGGCAGAGTAGAGGGGGAGGAGAACCTCTCTTGCTCTACTAACCACACCCTTTCTAATGCACCCTAGGATGCCATTTGCCTTCTTGGCCACAAGGGCACATTGCTGGCTCGTGGTCATCCTCCTATCCACCAGGACCCCCAGGTCCCTTTCCCCTTCACTACTTTCCAGCAGGTCAACCTCCAACCTGTACTGGTACATGGGGTTGTTCTTCCCCAGATGCAAGACTCTGCACTTGCCCTTGTAGAATTTCATCAAGTTTCTCCCCACCCAACTCTCCAGCCTTTCCAGGTCTCGCTGAATGGCAACACAGCCTTCTGGTGTGTCAGCCACTCCTCCCAGTTTAGTGTCATCAGCAAACTTGCTGAGGGTACACTCAGTTCCCTCATCCAGGTCGTTGATGAAAATATTAAACAGCACTGGTCCCAGCACCGACCCCTGAGGGACTCCACTAGTCACAGACCTCCAGCTAGATTCTGCGCCATTGACCACAACTCTCTGCCTTCTTCCTTTCAACCAGTTCTTGATCCACCTCACTACCTGATCATCAACCCCACACTTCCTTAGCTTATCTATGAGGATGCTGTGGGAGACAGTATCAAATGCCTTACTGAAATCAAGAAAAACCACATCTACTGCTCTACCATCATCCCTCCACCTAGTCACTTCCTCATAGAAGGCTATAAGGTCAGTCAAACATGACTTCCCCCTCATAACACCATGTTGGCTGTTCTTAATAACCCCCTCATCCTTGATATGTCTAGAGATGGCATCAAGAATAAGTTGTTTCATCACATTTCCAGGGGTGGAGGTAAGGCTGACTGGTCTATAATTACCTGGGTCCTCCTTCTTGCCCTTCTTATAGACTGGCGTGACATTTGTCATCCTCCAATCCTCAGGCACCTCTCCCGTTTCCCATGACTTACCAAAGATGATGGAGAGTGGCCTAGCAATGACCTCCGCCAGCTCCCTCAACATCCGTGAGTGCATTCCATCGGGACCCATTGATTTATAGATGTCCAGATTGCATAGCTGATCCCTAACCCAATCCTCATCTACCAAAGCAAAGTCCTCCTTTGTCCTGACTCCTTCTGGGGCTATAGGAATCTGGGGCCCTTGGGGAGAGTCTGCAGGGGTAAAGACAGAGGCAAAGAAGGCATTCAGCACCTCTGCCTTCTTTATATCCTCTGTCTCCAGGGCACCCATCTTGTTCAGCAGTGGGCCTATGTTGCCTCTTGTGTTAGTTTTATTCCCTGTGTATTTGAAGAAGCCCTTTCTATTTTCCTTAACCTGACTAGCAAGATTAAGTTCCAAGGAGACCTTAGCTGCCCTGATTGCCTCCCTACATCCTCTAACAACTGTCCTATATTCCTTCCAGGTGGCCAGCCCCTCCTTCCATAATCCATAGATTCTCTTTTTCCACATGAGTTTGCCCAGCAGCTCCTTGTTTAACCACGCTGCTCTCCTAGATCCCTTGCTTGATTTCCTACCCATTGGGATGCTCTGATCCTGAGCTTGGAAGAAGTGGTCCTTGAATGCTGAGCGGCTATCTTGAGCCCCTTTACCGGCTAGTACCCTATCCCATGAGACTTCCTTTAGCAGTTGATTGAAGAGGCCAAAGTTGGCCCTTCGGAAATCCAGAACTGTGGCCTTGCTAGGTATTCTATTCCTCCCACACAGGATCCTAAACTCCACCATCTCGTGGTCACTGCAGCCAAGGCTGCCGTTGACCATCACCACTTCAACCAGACCCTCCTTGTTGGTGAGTACTAAATCTACCAGCTTTCCTCTCCTAGTTGGTTTGTACACCATTTGCATTAAGAAGGTATCATCAATGCACTGGAGGAACCTCCTAGACTGTGAATGATTTGCTGTGTGAGTCTTCCATCAAATATCGGGGTAGTTAAAATCGCCCATGAGGACCAAGGCATATAGTTGTGAGGCTACTTTCAGTTGACTGTGGAAAGCCTCATCAACTCCTTCGTCCTGAACAGGAGGTCTATAATAGACCCCCACAACTGTATCACCCGTACCAGTCTGTCCCTTAATTCGTACCCACAGACATTCCACTTGCTCCTAATCTGACCCCGGACAGAACTCAATACATTCTAGTCGCTCTCTCACGTAAAGAGTGACCCCACCACCTCAGTTTGCTGACCTATCATTCCTAAAAGGACATAGCCATCCATGACCACCTTCCAGTCATGTGAGCTGTCCCACTATGTCTCTGTAATTGCCACTAGATCATAACTCTTAGACTGCACACAGACTTCTAACTCCTGTTTATTCCCCATGCTGCATGCATTGGTGTACAGACATTTCAGGGAGTGAGCAGAGCACGCTGATGGCACCCTTGGGAGGTGGGAGGCCTTTTGGTCTTCATTAATAGTAGAACAATGCCTCACTAGTTCAGCTACGACCCCCTCGCACTTTGAATCTAACCTGAAGCTCTGTGAGTTAGCTCTGCTAACTCTTGTCCTAGTACCCTTTTTCACCTGCGGGACAGGGTCTAAACTATCCTTTCCCACAAATGAAACAATAGATTGACAGTCCTCCCTAGTCTGCCATCCTTCAAGCCCTAGCATGTTTCTCTTGGGCTTGTCCCCAACAGGCCCAGTTAAATCCCCTCCCCCCTTCATATCTAGTTTAAAGCCCTGTCAATAAGCCTGCTAACTCCTGCCCCAAAAACCTTTTCCCCCTCTGGGACTGGTGTATCTCACCTGCCAACAGCAAACCAGGTATCTCATATAGCAGCCCATGATTGAAAAACCCAAAACTCTGCCTTTGGCACCAGTCACGTAGCCATACATTAATCTACAGACTCTTCCTATTTATCTCTTCACCCTTGCTTGTAACAGGTATGGAGGCAAACACCACTTGCGCTCCAGACCCTTTAACCAGCCGCCCCAGGGCCCTGAAGCCTCTCTTCATTTCCCTTGCCCTCCTTGTAATAATTTCATCACTGCCAACCTGAAAAACCAGCAGCGGATAGTAGTCAGAGAGCTGCACCAGATCAGAGAGTTTCTTTTTACATCTCTAATCCGAGCCCCAGGTAGGCAGCAGACTTCCCTGTGGGATGGATCCGATCGACAAATGGGCCCTTCAATTCCCCTCAGAAGGGAGTCACCCACTTCCATCTCCATTTACCTGGCCCTGTAGTTCCAAGACCTCATACCTGTTATTCAAGGGCAACTGGGAGGTTAGAGCATTGAGGACATGGGGTCATACTGTAGGTGATGTATTAAATCAAATGGGTCCTTTTACAGCTCAGTGTTGATGGGTTTGGGATAGCCAAATTTAGATCATAGAAAAGATCATAACTGCCTTTCCCAACAATATATGTCTGAGTGCATAATGGTGATCATTTGCAGTCAAACCGCTAGTATTATTCGTAGTGTTTATGTGGCACAAAAAGGAGCAGCTAACAAAAAAATATTTCCTCAGAAAATATGGAGGGGAGAAAATTATTTCAACATAACGAATGAACATTGTGGTGTTAAGCTATGGTCTTTTTTACCACTAATAAGTAATATGATTAAATAAATTAAAGATAATTGAAGGTAAAATGTTTCTCCTGTAAATTCTTTCATGCATCTGAGAGTATGAGGTATGTCACTCACAGACTGGTTCACTCATAAAGCCTGTAAGTTTATAGCCTGCTTATGTAATTTGTAATAATCTGTCTAATATGTTTGGGTATTATTAAACACAACTCATTGAAAGAGTTATTTTTACTTGAATAAATGTCTGTTGGTTTTGTAAACTGTGTTTTTCTAAACTCTGACTTGGTATGACAAATTGTAGGACAGATATTCCTGAACTCAGCACTAGAGCTGTGACTTCAATGAGCAAGGCAAGTTTTTTGTTTCCATCACTATAAGTTTGTCTGATCAAAGAAACAATAAATCAGATCAAATAGGCTGGTATTAATGTCATTCTTTCCAGTCAGTTAGCTGATGTTGAAGGAATCTAGGAAAGGTGCAAATTGGGTGTGATTAACATTTAGAAAAATATGTAACAGCAAAGTAGGTGAAATCTGTTCACAGAAATCTTTATCCTACGTATATCAAACTAGTATAAGTTTCTGGGTAAATTCAGCATTTGTTTTTTCAGTGCTCCATAGGCTGTCTGGTATAGAAGGTTAAGAAAATATAGTGACTGTCCTGGGTCAAGCCAAACATAATGCAAAAGGAAAAGGCTCACCTCTCTATCTCCCCCCAGCAATGGTTACTGTTTTCAGATGGTTCTACATTTTTATCCATACCTATGGAAAATTGTGAATACATATTTAAGGAGGAGAAATCTTTCTTTGCTGTGATCCACATCATCCGCAGAAATATGAAAATAAGAAAAAGATTTTTTACGAAGTAAAATACAAGAGTCTGGAAGATCCTGATGCAGGCATTTAGTAAATCCTGTTGCCAAAGAAAGACAAACTGCACTAATTCTAGAGGGACTTTTGCAGAAATGTCTGGGTTAAATATTTAGGAATCATTAATTTACTGATATCAAGTCCTTATCTAGAAATCTGACAAAAATAAGACAAAATGATGTGGTATTCAATAGAAAAACTTGCTTTCCTCTAAGAAGTGGCTTAAGAAAGAACTATCAAAAGCAAAATAAATAAATAAATAAATTACTGAAAATAGGAAAATACACAGGATAATATTCAATAGCTAATTTTTTTTTTTACCAAAAGTATCTGTAACTATTAAAATTCCTCATCACTTATTTATTGGTAAAATTACTCATGCCACCTGGCTGATTTCTGCCTCCTCCACTTAATTTGTCTTTGTGTTTTGGATTGTTAACGCTTAGATTTCATTTTAACCTTTCCATAGTAACAAGACCTCACTGAGCTCCAGCTTCCTGGTTAATGTGTTTCCTGCTCATGCCTTTCCTTTCCAAGGGACTACTGCTCTGTTAAAAGAAGTTATTTTCAGTTATTGCTGTTCTACAATAAATGTCTTTCATAAAAGTTGGTTGCATGCAGTGAGACATTTCATTTACTTAAAATTAAAAATAAATCTACATGGGATATTCCAGGTCAGTCTGATCAACATAAGTGCTGCTGCTGAAGCTTTAAACTTTTTTAATTGTTTGTTATTAAAACAAATAAAACCAAACTAAAACAATCAAAAAAACCCAAAACAAAACCACTTACATATCAAATTATATCAAATACATATTAATGGTTCATAACACAGAAAGCTCAGGGTTGTCAGCATGTCACACTTCATGGTATTCTTCCAGTTCTTTTAAAGTAAATAATGAATATTCACCTCAGGATGAGATTAGCTGCATGTATCTCTTTGCATCAATACTTGCATGGTGAATAAGCAAAAGTCTATCTGTCAGGGCAAGGAAAGTGATTTAATACCTTTATTCCACTCTTTTGGGGCCTCATTTGGAGTGCCTTATCAAGTTTGGAACATCCAAAAGAAAAAGACGTGCTCAACAAACCGGTGGGAGTCTAATGGAGGCCCACAAAGTGAACTGAGGGGCTAGTACACAAGATATGTGGAGAGGTTGAAGGAACATTTTTTATTTAGCCTAGAAGAGAAAACACTTAAGGAGAACAACATTACAGTTATCTACTATCTAAATTAGAGGTTATGCAGAAGAAAGGCTCCTGTTCAAGCATTACAAACAGGTACAACTCAAAGTTTTAGGAAAAGAAATTCTAACTGGCTATGAAGAAAAAAAACATTTGCAATTAGAGAGGCTAAACCCTGCAGCAGGTTGCCAAGAGATTGTAGTGTCGTCAACGTTTGCAGCAATGTCATCTAACTTTGAAATTATCATTACTTTGGACAGGAGACTGGACTAGATAACTTATTGTCATGATTAAACTCTGTCAGCCACGCAGTCTCGCTTGCTCTCTCATTCTCCCCCTTCTTCCCTCCCCTGCGGCTCCCAGAAGGATGTGGAGGAGAATTGAAAGAAAGCAACTCCCAGGGGTTGAGATAAAAACAGTCCAGTAACTAAGGTATAACATAAAACCACTACTGCTACCACCAATAACAATTATAATGATAAGGGAAATAACAAGGGAAGAGAACAGAACCGCTCACCATCCACCAACTGATACCCAGCCCGACCAAGCAGTGAAGTAGCCCTTCCGGGTAACTACCCCCAGTTCTACATCCTGGACATGACACACTGTTGCATGGGATAACTCTCTGGTCAGTTTGGGTCAAGTGTCCTGTCTCTGCTTCCTCCCGGCTTCCCCTCCTCTCTGGCAGAGCATGAGACTCAGAAAGTCCTGGTCAGACTAAACATTTGAGCAGTAACTAAAAACATCGGTGTTATCAGCGCTGTTCCCAGGCCGAAATTCAAAAACACAGCAATGCACTAGCTCCTAAGAAAAAAAAAAAAAATGACTGCTACTGCTGAACCCAGGACACTTATAAAGTTCCCTTCAAATACAAATTGTGCTGTATTTCTATAAGTCAATTTATTACTTGAATTAGGGTTTGCCTGGGCAAATCCTTGTGATACAGAATTCCTTCCTAAAGAAAGCACTGGTGCTGATCTACACTGTGAAAGGAAAGAATTCCAGGTATAATGGTTTTCATCATTAATTCATACAAGAGTAAACCAGATTAGATCTGATGTTGTGTTTCTAAAAATAACCAAACTCCTTGACACCAATTTCTATTTCATTTGAATCCTGTTAAGGTACTTTTATTGCTTTTATAAATCAGTTCCCTCATAGGCTATCCACTATCTGAATAAAGAAGTGAAAATGATTTTTTCAAGATGTTTCATGCCACAGTGTATTTGGGTAAGAGTAGAGGGCCAATGGTCTTTCATTCCCAAATTCCGTTGTTTCTCTTAGGACATTTATTTTCCCCAATTGAAAGTACTATTTGTCGTACTCTACTTATAAACATGCAATTGTGGTATCTTTTTTCCATCACAGAAGAAACATGCTGATGTCACATACTCCCAATATGTTTAGAATTTTTAGCTATTCATGGTTTTCATGGCTGGCTAACACAGGAGGTCAGATCCCAATTTAAACTGAGCAAATTAAGTTAATAAGTTTATTTAAAATGTACTGTAGTAGACTAGATCTGCTCTGTCTTGTCTCTCATATTTAAGTGTGACCCTTATATATATAGCTTTTCTTTTGTGGAACACCAGAGTTTGATAAACAGACAATTTAAAAAGCATAAGTAATATCCTGTCCTTCCTGCTACAAATCCCACAATTAACCTGATTCATGGGACATGAGTGTCATGAAATACATTGTTTGACAAGCACCCTAATTACTTACACTAACAGCAAGTCTGAAGACTGCAATTGAAACAAATTCAAATTCCATGCATCATAGAGTTTGCTATAGTTTCCTTAGAGAATTTAGCATTCTTTGGGTGATAAAGAATTTTGTTGAAAACTGTAATTTTTCTCTCTCTTTTTTTTTTCTATTTTAGCCTCAAATCTAATAAAGTTTCAGCTGAATTTGAGATTATATATTTATACAGAGCTGTGTCTGGAGTGGAAAATGTAACTCTGGATTTCTGATATGATACTAAGATAAGAGTCTCAGAAATGAGATAAGAATCAAGATGATGTTTTCTTTTACTTTTAAATACAATTTCTAATCTTCTGCTGTTTATAAAACTGATTGCTACAGACATTTAATTTTCCTTGTAGGTCATGAAAGTCAATACAGTACTAAGTTTTGAACTATCAATCAGAATAATCAGAAACTGTTATTTCTGTTGCAGGCTCTCCCCAGTCTATTTTGTTCCCTAAAAGTCTAAAGTAAATTATTTCATGGTGCCAAAGATGACTCTCAAAAACCATTTCTTTCTTTCCAAATTAAGCATACACACAAAAAAAAAACCCAAAAAAAACCCCCAAAAAACCCGCTGAATTCATAGACTTTACGCTCACCTGTGAGAGAGCCACAGTGGATGCTTCTGAAAAGAGGGTTCACATTGCCCATTCTTATTATGCATACAGAATACATTTATGGTAGAATCATCAGAGAGATAATTTGGGTTACATTAATTTAGAGGAAACTAAGATAACTATTCAAACAGACAAGTTAAAAATTAAGCCTTTAAGAGGGATTAAGTAAACCCTAATAAAGGGAAAAATAAACTCTCGATAGTGAGGGTATGTACTGAGGAGCAACTTCAGGCAACAAAATAGTGAATGCTGTCTCTTTTTTTGCAGCTGACATCTCTATCCATTAATGTTAATTGACCCATTCGTGTTAATCTTTGCATCTGCTTTGATGCATACTACATCTGAAGGAGCAATGACAGAACCAGAGGCATACCTGCAGCTAATTTACCAACATATATTACACTTATGAATAACATTCTTAGATCTGAACCCTCTTTTTTTTTCAACTTCTTATTTGGGGGGGGGGGGGGGGGGTGGTGGTCTATGTTTCCAAAAAGGTGATGCTTCTTTTAAACTTTTTATAACACTTCTATTTCTTGTCTTTTTTACAGAAGATGGTTCAGGTTCTAACTCCAAAACTATTTTGATAATTTCCTGTTAAAAAAGCCCTCTCAGAATTTCCTAAGACTAAATCAAACTAAACCCTGTGATACTAGATGTTTCAATGGATAAAATACTTGATTTTTTTTAAAAGCATATGCTGTACTCAAGAATGCATATATTTTTGTGCTGAAGTACCTACCTGTATATCACAGAATCATAGAACCATCAAATGGCTTGGCTTAGAAGGAACCTTAAAGATCATCTACTTCCAACTTCCCTACCATGGGCTGGGACACCTTCCACTAGAGCAGGCTGAAGAAGTCAGAAAATCAGTTTTGAACCTGTTTTTGAGTATAACTTGCCATGTGCATTATAAACTTTACTTGAAGGCATGCCATGGAACTTGAGAAACTTGTGCTTTTGAATTTTTGTGTGATCTGAAGTTGCTTCGTGTTAGATTTGAACATTTTGGTGTCAGAAACAATTTTGTTGTTTTAAACTCTGGTGACAGTCTTATGAGCTATCATGAGGTACAAACCAATAAATGAAGGAGTGCAGTAAAGAATTCACTGACCCACAGAATATTTCTTTCACTGAACTCAAGTTCATGAAGAAGAGGTTGTTGCTTATTTTTCTTTTAAAGTTGCTAGTAGTTAGGATGAGAAGATAGAAATTCTGGTAATCCTTAAATATATAACTTCACAAATGTTGAATTAATGTTGACTGTTGTATGTCTTACGATACATGCTACTGTTGATGGCTTAGGAACTTCACAGTTATGGGGGTGCTGTATCTTTCTAGAGTATATATTGCTAATCAGAAGGATAATATTAAAATAAGTGACAGTTTGATACAGACTAAAGTCTTGCATGGGCATATTAATTTCAGTTTGGGAAGTGAGTTTGGAACCCACATTAATAAAGCAAAAATGTTGTTAACTTTAATTTTCATCTACTCTTCTTCCATGAATGCACCTAAGCAATTTATTTAAAAAAATCACATTAATATTCATATTCCTGTAAAAATGGATCCACAGCAAATGGAGTCATCACACTCCATTTTCACACATTAGAAAATAATTGATATATTTGTTTCAAGGGGAGAAGAAAAAGTTTTTTATTTTACTGCCATATGCTCTGATTTTCCAAGTTGTTTTCCTTTCCTCAGGTATCTTAGACAGATGGCCTTCTTTGAGCAGTGTAAATTTCTGTTAAATATATATCCTGTAATGTAGAAATTAAATAAATATAAGTGTACTCCAAAGGTATTTTGTTATGTGTTGTTTTCTTCACTTCTAGACTTTCCTTTTATGAAATTCCATTTCACAGTTTTGTTATTTAAGACTATACAAAGCTGGGAACAGTTCCAACTCACAATGAAGAAATTACCGTACTTCACTCAAAAAAGAAAAAAAAAAGCTGAAACTGAACACTGTCACATGGAGAATAAATGAGACCAATGTATTCTATTTTTTTCTAAAAGTGAAATTAGTTTAGAACCTCAAAAACATGGTTTAACTGATTGATTTACACCCTGGAAATACACTATTGGCCACAACCACTTATTATGAGGCAATGGGTAGAACATCACCCATTGTATCTGCACACAATAAACTTTTTATTAAGAATAAACTAAATTTTATAAAAACATATAACTGTCTAAAAGCGTTAAGGCCAAATATTCATTTATCTGAGTATTCTCCTGCCAGGAACGGTGAAATACAGATGCCAGGAACAAATTACAGGGTATATATGTATGAACATATTTAAAACCACCAAGTAAATAGCGATTGTTCTTCACTGTATTTTCCCAGCCTCCAAGAACTGACATCTCAGTTACAACCTGAAACAATGGTCATATTTTTTTAATTACACAGTCCTTTTTGATTTTCCTGAAGTTTCTCCATTTGTCCCTTGCGTTCTTGCAGACTTTTAGTACTCCCACATATTGAGCCAATGAGTTTTACAACTAAACTAAAGACTGTCGAGAAATATTTGCTTTTCTTCTTTCAGCACTTGCTACCTATTACCTTTGCCATATGCTAGCTCATGATCTATAAGGTACAGTGAACAATGGATCCCTCTTTATAGCTCCATATCACTACAGGCCTTCTCTGTGCCACCCTTTTTTTTTTTTTTTGTTTTACAACAACTGACTTTCACGAGTATGTACAATGGCTTACATTGATAAGCATATATATATCTATTAACATAAACATTAAATATGTGGCTATGTCATAGAAGCATAAATAGCAATCTTTTTGCAGAGACTAGATCCCCATCTTGCCAAGCTGTCTTTTCCAGGCAGTTTGCACTCTACAGGAAATGCAAAACACCAAACGGAAGATTACATTGCAGAAGTAAACTCTTTCCCAACTTCAGTGTAACATGGACACTCTACCAGTCACACTGACCATAGTGCTGCAGAGGGCAGGGGGTCCACTGTCTGTCGGGAGGCCACAAAATAAAACCTAGGTAAGTTATGATTCCTTAGGTAAGTTCCTTCCTTATTTATGATTCCTAGGTAAGTTATGAGGTGTGGAGATGTCCATTACTACCTTGTGTCATGAATTGTTTTGACTAGCTGGCTTTGTAGGAGGCTTGTTTACCTTCAGTATGGCCTATGTGTGCTCATATTTTTGCAGCTAAATTGCCAGTTTTAGGATTTTTCCCCAGCTTTCTGTACATGAATATTTACATTTTGTATGATTAAGAATGCAGTATGAGGAATTTGCATATTAAATATATCTTTTTCTTCTCCAAAAGAGAGAAAATACAATAAAAAGGTGTTTACAAAACAAGCTAAAAAGAAGGTAAAGCAACAAATCGGAATATTTTTTTTTTTAAATTACCTGTATATTTCTGGACATAGATAAAATCAGTTACTTAACAAAAAAAGAGAATATAAAGAATTTAGCCTCAAAAATTAAAAGACATCTTTAAGAAGTTATGATGATAGTATAAGACTTAAATTTCTCCTGAACTGACATGATTAATCTCACTTAAGATCACCCTTCATTTCCCTTCATGGAATGGTCCGAAGTCTCACTCCCATGGAGACTGAGTAATTGAGATATCAGTAATCTCACTATAAAGAATTCAGGTATGAGCTCTGAAATGGACCTTGTACACAAAATAAAATCTTGCTGGCTAACTTCCAACACATCAAGAGCCTTAAAACTTGATAGGAGCAGCAAAGAACTGACTTGCAGACAGCTAATGATTCATTTTTGAGACAAACAAATCCATTTGGGAAATGGCAAACCAACTGTCTTTAAAAGGCTCCCAACAGTGTAGGTCACTATACCATATCTAATGGAAAGGTCATCTCTTAGGAAAGGTTAGAAAACAGTGAGAGCTTTCTACTTTTTTACTTCAGATCATTCAATTGAAATGGACCGAAAAATGAATGGAAGGAAATGGTACAGCTACACAGCTGCCTGGCTTATGAAGAGAGTACAGAGGTTTAGCACAGAAAGGCATATGGACTAGGACAAAGGAGATATAAACACCACTACAAAATTTATATTTTGCTGTTGTTGAAAAACAGAAGTTGAGGCTGGCTTTTTGATAATGCCAACGTATGGTCAGCAAACTGTTTAAGTTAGATATGCAAGAATTATTTTATATATATATATATATATGTATGCTTTATATATACTTCATATATATAGAGAGAGTAATTTCTACCAGGAATATTTTAAACATTCCTGGTTTGAATTGGCACCCATTCCAAAATTCGTGCCACACATCTGCCTCCTTTTTGCCTTGTCCCCAAAAAGTCAGAAAATGTTGTTCCTTCACTAAGGCTAAAGGAACCCCCCCCCCCCAAAAAAAAAAAAAACAAACAAAAAAACAAACAACAAAACTAAACCAAAACCATCCAAACCCAAACAAAAACCCTACTCATGAATAAATTGTCTCTGCATACTCTAGAACAATTTTCACCTTCCAACAGCTAAGCAATTAAAATTTAAGTCTCTCTATGCATTGCAGGTCTGAAAATTTTAAATGTATGGCCTCTTATTAGGTGGTAAAATAGAAATGGGCAAAATCCATGCAAATATGATATACTTTCATGTAAAATGTGCTGATTAACCTTTACAGATTTCTGTTCTGTTTTGCCAGTGTTCCTTTCCTATACTACAAATTATTTTTTACTACTTACATCTTGCTTCCATATCATGCCATTTCCAGATTACACAAAATCAGTTTCTTGAGCTATATGAAATTACTTACATTTTGGCAGGGTTTATTGTTTGTTTGTTTGTTTGTCTGATTTTCTTTTTTCAAGAATACTCCGGATGGGTTGACATGCATAGTTGTTTTGTTTTGTTTTTTTTTTTTTTGATTCATAAGTCATGTACTGCTTTTCCTCAGTACTTCATGGTTTTGGATCTTTGTAAAGTTCTTTTTTTTTAATCTGTGATGATACTTATCTTGTGAAATTCCAGATTAGAGAAGTAAGAAGAAGGATCATCTGTAGATGAGAGAATTAAATTTTTCTTTGCTTCATTCTTTATGATGAATTTTGGTTTATGTCTTATTTTGACTTGTGAAAGGCAAGATCAAGTTAAAATGGCTTCACAAATTGCAGCTCACAAGGCTAATATTACAAGCTCACAAGGCTAATAATATTTTCTTCAATATTTGCCTATTTCTTGTCAGAATTTAATTTTCTGCCACTAATCCTGCATTTATACTTCAATTTATACTTTGATGAAAAAAGAAAATTTTGGGGAGGAAAAAAAGCAAGGAAAAGACAGAAATCTTTTTAATCTCTTACTATTCACCATGTCTCAGTCCTAGAAATATGATGCAGCTTGCAATTTGAAGATTCTTCAGGGTTTACATAGCATGATAGTTAAAATTAACTTGATTATTTTCAAAATCAAAGTAATTTTTAGATTAAATTGCATAATATGCAAATTCTGTATTTTACATTCTTGAGAGTATGTGATGAGGGGAACTATCGAGGCAGTTCTTGATTATTTACTACCTAAACATAAGAGTTTTCTGCTTTTAAGATTGTGTATTTTTTTAGTTTTTATGGTTGCTTCAGATTAAAAACAAAAAAAAAGTATTTTCACTAAATAATAGTGGAAAGGATATCAGAAGAGAAAATACATAGCAAATCTGCATAACGTACTTTTTCAATGGTAATTATTAAATCTCTCTGCTATTTAATCCTTTCATAATACTCAGCAGGTTCTTTTATTCAAAATTCACTTTGCTTTCCAGAGGAATGTTTTTTTCAGACTGAAAGTTATTTTAATCAAAGAAATTATTTTTGAATTCACAATGAAGAATTCTCATATAATGGCAGCAAATGAATACATTATTAATCATTATTTCTGTTTCATATAACGATACATATGCAATTTCTTTATAAGAAAGTAACCAGTATACCTTGAATTTCAAATAACAGTCTGACTGTAATAGTTATAGTTTGAGTTATGCTGGATAGTTATGTCATTTATACTCTTGAAATTCAGATTACTATAAGAAATACTATAGGTGAACACAGGTTGAAAAATCCTTTATTACAAGTGTAAGCGTTAGACTAGATATAAAGAGCTTTTTTACTGTAAGGGCGGTGAGGCACTGGAATGGGTTGCCCTGGGAAGCTGTGAATGCTCCACGCCTGGTGGTGTTCAAGGCAGAATCTTGGGTGAGATTAATAGCAAATATATATTCTGTACATATAATTAAGGAAAAGTTTGAGATGGATATAAAATTCAATGAGAATTTTCTAACTTAAGCATTTCCTAAAGTAATTCATACAAACCATCTTTTAGCCCCATTTTTTTTATTGGCCACAATGTAGAAACACACACCAAACTCCCATCATCCATGGGAATTACTTTAAATTACACTATGATGACAGGCTGAGAAAGTTGGGGCTGTTCAGCCTGGAGAAGAGAAGGTTGCATGGAGACCTCATAGCAGCCTTCTAGTATCTGAAAGGGACCTATACAGATGCTGGGAAGGGACTCTTCATTAGAGACTGTAGTGGGAGGACAAGGGCTAATGGGGTAAAACTTAAACAGGGGAAGTTTAGATTGGATATAAGGAAGAAGTTCTTTACTGTCAGAGTGGTGAGGTACTGGAGCTGGTTCCCCAGGAAGGCTGTGAATGCTCCATCCCTGGCAGTGTTCAAGGCTAATTTGAACATGGTTTAGTGTGAGGTGTCCGTGCCCATGGCAAGGGGTTTGGAACTAGGTGATGATCTTAAGGTCTTTTCCAACCCTAACTATTCTGTGAATGTTAATAGAAATTAGTATTCATATGCTTCTCATAGAATCATAGAATAATTAGAGTTGGAAAGGACCTTAAGATCATCTAGTTCCGGACTAACATGTGCATCTTCCAAAGCATAGAAACACTTGGTAAACATTTTAGTTCCTTTATAGTCAAGCACTTAACTTATATTTTTCGATCAATACTTTTATCTGCACTCTTCAAGACAGTGCATTTTCCAAAGAAGTGTAGAAATACTTGACAAACGTTTTAGTTCCTTTGTAGTCAAGCACTTCTCATGGATAGGAGATGATAACTGTCTACATTCTTTAGATTCAGAGACTTTACTCACACCCCTTGAATTAGTGTAATGCTTTATTTCAGCTAAATAACTGAGCCAAAAAAAAAGATCCACCTCTTTCAGTTTCCTTTTACTTCAGATAATTTCCCAAATAGATGCTGCTGGTGGTTCTTGAGTGTCTTCCTGGAGAAATCCGATTCTTTTAAGTTATTATTCAAACCTGCTTTGCACTAAGCTTTCCTTAATATTATAGTATTATTCATGAGCTATCAGTTCTCCCTGAGTCTATTCAATCCTGATTGCATGTGTTTGAACTGTAACTGGGGAAAAAGGGAGAGAAGGGGGGACTACATCTCTTTTGTGCCAAATATTTATATTGTTACTTACATTTTCCTTATTCTTTTGGAATTTTTAAAATATTATTGTCAGTCATAGCAATGGAATTGGGGAATAAGTATGTCAACAAAAGGTTGTATTTACTCCTTATTGCTTCAGCCATAACTGTGGACATTAGCTGAATGTTTGTTTCACAGTATCTTTGTTTCAGTAGCTTTCTGCAACTTATTACTTGGTCACTATTGATTTTTTTTCTTCCTCGACACCATTATGGATTAAGTCTTTGCTCTGCATTATTCCTTAAGAATCAATCTGTAACTTTATGAAAAGATTTAAATATTTAAGTTTTGTGATCTAGGCTGTGGACTAAACTTTATGTTATGAAACTATTTTTTTTTTTTGCTCCAGTAAGTTTAAATATTAATTATCTATCATTGCTGTTATTACTCTCCCAGAATGCTAGAATACTAGAATACTGAATACCAGAATTTCATCTTACAGTCTTCCACTATGCCTGTAAGTTTTTACTTCTGTAATTTGAGTAAAATAGTGCATACTAAAGAAAAAAAGATTTCTTTAGTATTTTATTGTCTTTATTTTTCCCCACAAATGTTTTTGAGTTTAAAGTATTGAATTATGTTTACTTTTTGGGGGGGAGCAGCAAGGATATGCTAAAGCATTTGTAGGCTTGAGTTAAACTAGATACTGCCATCTTTACCAAGAGATCTAGATATGTGAAGTACAGTGTATAGTATGCAATAAAACCAAAACTGAATCAAACCACCAATAGCAAATATGCTATGTAAAACATAATATGTGCACACACATTGCTCCAGTTCTGTTTTGGGTGGAGCAGGACTCAGTCTCTCAATGAAGCATCCCAGTAAGGCAACACAGATTGAGGAGTACAGCAGGAAAGCAGTAAGCAACTCGAGTAAGCAAATGGTGTGGAGGCTGAGAATGTATTAGCTACCTGGAACACACAGGAGATAAGAAAATTAGCAACTCCTTGACTGGATCAGTCTTCATGGCTTCAGCTTTCCCGCTTTTATCTTACTCTATGCCTCAGCTCTGATCAGGAGATCACTATCATGTGGGGCTAGACACCTTTATAGTCAGTGAAACATTAGCTGTCTGTCGGTAAGGACTCCTTTTCCATTAAAATGTTGAATAAAACAAGTGTTTTTTGATTCATGTTAACCTTCAGTTTGACTGAAGTTATTCTGCTTTAGTCAACATTTCAGTGGCCTGGGAGTATGCACTTAATCAGCTTCTATTGCTCAGCTGAGGGTGCAGTTCAGAAATCTTCCAAAATAATCACATATGCAGAGACAGATCTCAAGATAATTAAACTTCAAACAGTAACAAATATTAATGCCATGCTAGGTAGTATCACAGGCCTCACCAGAACTCTGAAAGTGAAAGGTTTCATCTGCTATTACCTCCCCCTACACTCCCACTGATCCCTGGTATTTCTCTTTATGTAAAAGTGACTCTCCTCACTGAAATGTCATATACGGAGTGCCACCATAATTTCAGAGAAGAATGACATTTGAACTGAAATGAACTGGCATTTAAAGGGCATGAAGTGTTATTTGTGGAAGACTCTGGTTTAGACAGCATATTAGGAAGTCTACCATCCTGGAAATTAGTAAACCAAAAACCCACTAAATCAGATAGAATCTTGAGACTTCATATATGATGTTCAGTACAAAGAATTATCAAGACAGGCTTTGCAACGTTAAGGGGTCTCTTACATATAGTCTAATCTCCTATAAAAAAAGGCTTAATCTTATATTTCCAATATACTAATGTGTGCTATGTATTTACTGATATCACAGTATTTTCTGTGAGATTCCCTCATAGAAAATGAGGTTCTCCCCTGAGCAAGGAGACCCATAGAATCATAGAAGAGTTAGGGTTGGAAAAGACCTTAAGATCACCTAGTTCCAAACCCCCTGCCATGGGCACGGACACCTCACACTAAACCATGTTCAAATTAACCTTGAACACTGCCAGGGATGGAGCATTCACAGCCTTCCTGGGGAACCAGCTCCAGTACCTCACCACTCTGACAGTAAAGAACTTCTTCCTTATATCCAATCTAAACTTCCCCTGTTTAAGTTTTACCCCATTAGCCCTTGTCCTCCCACTACAGTCTCTAATGAAGAGTCCCTTCCCAGCATCTGTATAGGCCCCTTTCAGATACTAGAAGGCTGCTATGAGGTCTCCATGCAACCTTCTCTTCTCCAGGCTGAACAGCCCCAACTTTCTCAGCCTGTCATCATAGTGTAATTTAAAGTAATTCCCATGGATGATGGGAATTTGGTGTGTGTTTCTACATTGTGGCCAATAAAAAAAATGGGGCTAAAAGATGGTTTGTATGAATTACTTTAGGAAATGCTTAAGTTAGAAAATTCTTATTGAATTTTATATCCACCTCAAACTTTTCCTTAGTTATATGTACAGAATATATATTTGCTATTAATCTTTAATATTCAGAAAATTAATTTGCATATATCTAGCAAATGCAAAATTTATTAAAATAATTTGTACTCATCTTTTTTTAAACCTGATCATTTATCCTTAAAGTGTTTTTATCAGAGATATGACTGCATTAGTGACTATCCTACAGTGTTTAAGGCAGGCAGTCCTTAATTTATGGGCTCAACGATAGAGTGAAATATTGTAGCAAGGGATTATTCTCTGCAGCTGAACAAGATATTATGCTGTCTACCATTTTCATTATTAATATTGAGGAATTCTATTTTCTGATGTGTCAGTGCCTGCAATTTTGTATTTCAGAATTTCTTCCTAATGTGAATTTTAGATTAATATTATATTTTACATTCTGAAATGAAATGATTCTGTAGAGATTTTTTAAATATTATTCTAATTATCAAATACATACACCACAAAGAGTGGAAGTCCATATTTCTCACCATGCCTTTGTTCTCTTATTGGCATATCAAAAGTTAGAATTAGCATTGCAGATCTGTTGTACTCAACTTGTAGTATGTGAACTACAGGTCAAGCTCAGAAGAGCAGCTCAAGGAGAGAGACCAACAGAAAGTCAGGATTCACACCAAATGAGAAAAGCAAATTATGTTTAATTTTAGATCTTCTGCAATACTTTTGAAATTTAATTTACAGTATTATACTTGAAACTTAATGAGAAACATGTACTCCTTATTAGCTGCTTTCCTTAAGGACAAGATTTCTAAATGAACCATACCCATGACTGGAGTAAGTTTTAACCACTATATGGCACTTAAAATTATTTCATGTTCCTTGGCTATGAAGAGCTTGTGAATTATACTAGAATAATAAACTGCAGTCGTATGTAGTTCATATTTCCAAGCTGAAGTAAGATCCTGAACCACGTTAAATGTGCAGCTTAGAACTGCACACAAAGCTGGGAGATCTCAGTACCAAATCTGCTAAATTGACCTAAGGTTTAGTTCAAATCCAGAACAAGGCCTTAAGCCTTGACTGGGCTATATAGCACCTGTAGCTACATGAGCTGGCCCTCAGCTACCAAACCACTAAGTTCCAAACTAACATGCCTACTAGGGTCCACCACTCAGGTTATGGAAATTCATCACTTAAAAAATACTATTTATTTCAAGATCAGTTACACCATTTGCAAGAAGGTGGCAGTGGGGCTGATATCATCATGCCTGGAATAGTCATGATTACTGTGATGCCAGGGTGCTCTATCTCCCCAGTCAAGAAGTGTACCTTCACTGACCAGGGAGAGCACCTTCCTCACTGCTCGCTGGTCTTCCTGACTATGGACACACACCTGATAATGACGATCTGGCAACACGTCTAGTTTCTTGTCCTGCTCCTTCTACAGTGGACAGCACATGGCTGCCTGACTAGTACCACCAGGTAGCATCAGACACATATTTGCACACCCTGTTATGCCCTTTCCTGTTTCTCAGCTTTTCTTCTCACACCCTTGCTCTCCTTTCCTCTGCCCAGTCTTTGACCAAATAAATAACCTTCCTTAATTAGTTTTTCTCCCCTGGTACCAGCTGTGATGCACCTGAACCCCAATTTATTAATTCTGATAATATTACCTAGGTAGTTTCTATCACAAATACCAGCTTCTGCTATGATTAACCAGATGCTGCTTGCCTTTCAAGACTGTGCTCCCCAAAAGGTGGACAGAGTTTCCCTCTAGTTTTCTGTGAAGTTTGACTGCTTCTTATTCAACTCCACTTTAGTAATCTGTGAGGTCACGCTACATGGCAGGATTTGTAACTTTTGTCAGCTTCTCACACAGTTTCTTGTGTCACATCCAGTAGTTTTCCATGTCCTGCTCAGTTCTCTTAACGTCAGGCCAGGTGAAAGTTCTTGTCATTTGCTTACAGCCCTAACATGTCAAACCTACCCTGAAACCAAGTTTATGCACTGAAAAGTATCTGCTCTCTCTCTTTATGTCTGCTTATTTAAATGGGTTAGAAAAGGATGTATTTAAACTGGTGTGACTTCCATGTGCACAGGTGGTCTGAGAAAAAGATACATGGGTATTGCTTAAGGAGATTTTTCTCTGCTGTACCAATAGTTATTAAATACAGCTGATTTTCATAATAGTGAATAAATCTTCTATGTCTTAAAATTTATCCAATTATTAACCATTAGTAACTATTAATCTATGATAATAATACATAAACTATGTGAAAAATTGCATAATTAGTATTTTTATTTTATTCAATAACTTGAGGAAGAAATGAAACCATGCCATTTTCAGAATGCTGATTCTTTTGTTTTTCTTGATCCTGTGGATACTTTGGAAAACCATTCATAAAAACTTTCTGCTGACATCAATAAATATTGTGATATTTCAGGCATTAACAGACAAAACTGATCAAAAATATTCCTACCAGTATCTATATCTTTTCTGCTGTGGGGACCTACAGTATTTAAATATCTTAAAAACTATGCTTGAACTAGCAACATTTATCCATTTGAAAGAAGTCTGCTGACTGTACACTAAAACATAAATCTTTTAAAATGACATGCATTAGTCTTGTATACGCATCTTCTAATGTTCTTTTTAGTACAGACATCTCATGAGAATACTTTCCAATTGCTTTCCCAGAAGCAGAAAGATGCTGCATTAAGATGTGGTAGAAAGCAGAGAGTCCACCTCCAACCTTCATTAGGTAGGTTGTGACTTTTCTTTTATTAATATAAATTGCTTCATTATAGGATATCATCTAATTATTTTTTAATTCACAAAAGGATATTCAAATAGACCTAAGGGAGATTTAAATTTCAGACTTCGCTGGAGAGAGATAGACATTTGAGACAGTTCTCAGGGAGCCTGCTATTGTAGGTAGCCTGAAAATTTTGATAGCTCTGAAATTAAGATTTATCAGACAGACAAAAAGAAGAAAAAGAAATAAAAGAACCTCCAAACAAGGTATATGTGTAAAATTTGTGTTAGATAATCATAGTGCTAAGAATTGCATTCATCGTTAGGAGTTTGTAACAGAGTTATAAATATTTTATTTGATTTTTAAAAATAAAAAAATCATTAATGGATATGGTATAAGGTAAGTGCACTACTGCTTGAAAGCTCTGATGTATGGAAACTAGCAGATCTGAGGTGAATCAATAAATCTCACGAGTTTTTGTTATGATGACTTAGCATCTTGTCATCTACCATCCATCTCTAGAAAAAAGAAACACTCAATGAAACGCTCAGTATGCAGGACAGTGTAAAGAACTGATTTCTTTATTTCTGTGGAGCCGAATAATTTATAGAATTACTTATTCTTTTTTTAATGATATCCAGAAAAATAGAGCAGTCGTCAGTATGAGGAAGAGAAAATTTCAATGTTCATATATATATATACAACAGCTTTAAACTAAAACCTCCCACAAGGCTCTCTAAGTTACAAGCTCTCTAAGTTACAATGTAGCCGAGAAACCTGTGCCTTCTCCTTGTTTGACACTGTTCTTATTTATTTATTTATTTATTTATTTTATTTAAACAAGGCAGGTAGACAACAAAACCTGCACTCAGTCATTCCCTCTCTCTCTAAAAGGAGAATCATCAGTATGGGCACTTACTTCTCATTGCCTGTGGGCTCTCTGTCAGTAGCTATATAAATATTTAAATGCAAAGCAAAATAGCCTTAACCAAAGGTTCTGCAGAAGCTCTGATTCAGAGCAGTGGGTGGCCTGGCCTCTCAATTAACACGGAGATTAAAATCTATGTCCTGAAATGGATTGTGTGGATTTAAACTTTGACAGTGTGTTCACACTTTAGGATTATTAGGCAGAAAGAGAACACCTCTTCTGCATCCAGCAGCCTCAGCTGTTGGGCAAATATAACCTGCATTTGCAAGTTATTTCAGAAAAATAAAAAGTCAAACTTTTGATGACTCTGTTATTTCACTGTTTCCTCATTAACCCTTTCCCTCCAATTTTTGTTACTAACATTCTCTGAAGATATTTTATTTAAAGAAAATAGTATGTTTACATTTACCTACTTTATAAATTATTAATCTGGCAGTGTTTCCAGTTGGAAATCACAGGAAAAAAAATGAAAGAAAAAATTGAATATAAGGAAAAATATTGCTGAAGGTAAAAAGAACTTTTAAGAATAACTATCAAAAAACATTAATTCCCATTGTTGTTGTAATTCTGCATCTGTTAAACCAGAGCTTAAACTAAAATTTCTCATTGAACAAAAATGTAGGAAGTATGTTAGAAGTTTTGAAGATCTTGCAGTATCATAGATTAGAAATAGGTGAGAGCTGTGTTCGAAAGAACTACCATGTGAAAATCAAGAATTGAGCAGTTTAGGGTTGATTTGATTTTTATTTCCAATTTCTCAGTGTTTTTCTAGTTACCTGGAATGGACTGGGTCCTTTTCTCCATCTTTAGGACAGCCATTATACATAATATTTTCTTTAAAAGATTTCCTTTCCTGACATAGTATGTACTTAACCTGGAACAAAATTGTTTCAGTCAGTATGATCTAGTAATTTATCAAGGGAAAGAATTCTCCCTTTTATTCAGAGCTTCTAAGAAAGGGTTGGGTTTGTTTCTAAACTAAAGACAGACTGCTTCAGGGGGGCTGCAGATCTGGGGGTGGAATCTCAGTGCAGCTGGAGCTACAGCAATTTTACAGCTGACATCAATGAAATTATGGTTTAATTTCTGATTTTCAATTTGGTCCTTTGCAAGTATCTGTGTGTGCTTAATTACACGTGAAAATACTCAGACTGTATGAGAAAGTCAGATTTTTGCATGGGCACATGGCCAATTAATATCTTTCTTTATCACTGTCACCTGACATTAATGACAAGTCACTTCAGTGCAATATTTCTTGCCTAATTTTATTGATTTCAGAATATGTTCACATGATTAAGGATTGCAGACTAGGCTCAGAGATCTTAAAATCTCTTCACCTTTGTACATAGAGTGAATTTTAAATATTAAACCTCTGAGACCGACTTTTTTTTTTTTTGTATTTCAAATCTGAAGATTTTCAGAAACAGTTTAATGCATCTAAGAAGAAAGAGAATATTATATTAAGACGCTGTTCTCTAATGATTTTTCTGTAGTATTCAATGCCATTATATGACACAGCCATTTCTTCAGGTTTTTTTACTGCATAACCATATGAAAAAGGGACATTTTCATAAATCCACATAGGCTTTTATGGCTCCAGCTCTAGTATTTCTATCACTGTCATAACATCATAGAATCATAGAATAGTTAAGATTGGAAAGGACCTCAAGGTCATCTAGTTCCAACCTCCCTGCCATGGGCAGGGACACCTCACACTCAACCATATCACACAAGGCTTCATCCAACCTGGTCTTGAACACTGCCAGGGATGGAGCATTCACTACCTCGCTGGGCAACCCATTCCAGTACCTCACCACCCTCACAGTAAAGAATTTCTTCCTTATATCCAGGCTAAACCTCTGCTAAGTTTCAACCCGTTACCCCTTGTCCTATCACTACAGTCCCTAATGAAGAGTCCCTCACCAGCATCCCTGTAGGCCCCCTTCAGATAGTGGAAGGCTGCTATGAGGTCTCCACACAGCCTTCTCTTCTCCAGGTTCAACAGCCCCAACTTTCTCAGCCTGTCTTCATACGGGAGGTGCTCCAGTCCCCTGATCATCCTCATGGCCCTCCTCGGGACTTGTTCAAACAGTAACATGTCCTTTTTATGTTGAGGATACCAGAACTGCACACAATACTCTAAGTGAGGTCTCACGAGAGCAGAGTAGAGGGGCAGGATCACCCCCTTCGACCTGCTGGTCACGCTCCTTTTAGAATCATAGAATAGTTAGGATTGGAAAGGACCTCAAGATCATCTAGTTCCAACCCCCCTGCCATGGGCAGACACACCTCACACTAAACCATGGCACCCGAGGCTTCATCCAACCTGGTCTTGAACACTGCCAGGGATGGAGCATTCACATGTATGGAGCATTCACATGATGGAGCATTCACTCCCTGGGCAACCCATTCCAGTACCTCACCACCCTAACAGTAAAGATTTTCTTCCTTATATCAAGTCTAAACCTCTGCTGTTTAAGTTTCAACCCGTTACCCCTTGTCCTATCACTACAGTCCCTAAAGAACTGTTCCTCCCCAGCATCCCTGTAGGCCTCCTTCAGATAGTGGAAGGCTGCTATGAGGTCTCCATGCAGCCTTCTCTTCTCCAGGCTGAAGAGCCCCAACTTTCTCAGCAGCCCAGAACATGGCTGGCCCTCTGGGCTGTGAGTGCACACTACTGGCTCATGTTCATTTTCTCATTGACCAACACCCCCAAGTCCTTCTCCACAGGACTACCATGAATTTCCTTTTTGCCCAACCTGTAGCTGTGCCTGTGTCGTGGTTTAAACCAAGTCCCCAAACTCCCGGAGAGTTAGGAAGGAGAATCCAAGGAATGTAGCCCCCACGGATTGAGATAAGAACGGTTTAATAGCTAAGACATGACACAATAATAATGATGCAGCCAATAACAAGTGAAAAGAATCCAACACCCCACCAGCCACCGACCCATAACTCACTCCACCCTGCCCGGCCAAGCACCGTGTGCTCCCTCCTCCATTTTCCTCTAGAGCTCCACCCCTCCTTCTCTCTCTCCCAGTTGCATCCTGGGCATCATGTACTATGGTATGGAATACCTCATTGGTCAGCCTGGGTCAGGTGTCCTGTCTCTCCTTCATTCCGGCCTCCCCTCCTCCCCGGCAGAGCACGTGCCTTGAACAAAAGGCACTTGAACAAAAACAAAGGCCTTGAACAAAAACACCCTCAAAACATGCTCACCATCAAGCAACTGTTCCCAGCCCAGAAGTCAAAACATAGCACTGCACCAGCCACAAGAAGGAGAAAAAAGACTGCTACGGCTGAACCCATGACAGCCTGGGATTGCTCCCACCCAGGTGTAGGACCTTGCACTTGTCATGGTTAAACTTCATGAGGTTGGCATCAGCCCATCTCACAAGTGTGTCAAGGTCCCTCTGAATGGCATTCCTTCCCTCTAGCGTATCAACAGAACCACACAGCTTGGTGTCATTGGCAAACTTGCTGAGGGCACACTCAATTCCATTGTCCATGTCAGCGACAAAGATATTAAACAAGACCGGTCCCAACACCGATCCCTGAGGGACACCACTCGTTACTGATCTCCAGCCGGACACTGAACCGTTGACAACAACTCTTTGAGTGCGACCATCCAACCAGTTCTTTATCCACCGAGTGGTCCACCTATCAAATTGATGACACTCCAATTTAGAGACAAGGATGTCATGTGGGACAGTGTTGAACGCTTTGCACAAGTCCAGGTAGATGACATCAACTGCTCCACCCCTGTCCATCACTTTTGTAGCCCCGTCATAGAAGGCCACCAAATTGGTCAGGCAGAATTTTCCCCTTAGTGAAGCCATGCTGGCTGTCACCAAGCACCTTGTTGTTTTTCATGTGCCCTAGCATGCCTTCCAAGAGAATTTGTTCCAAGATGTTGCCAGGCACAGAGGTGAGAATGACTGGTCTGTAATTCCCCGGGTCATCCATTTTCCCCTTCTTGAAAATGGGGGTTATAATTCCCTTTTTCCAGTTGTAGGGAACTTGACCTGACTGCCATGATTTTTCAACTATGATGGCCAGTGGCTTTTCAACTTCATTTGCCAGCTTCTTCAGGACCTGCGGATGGATTTCATCAGGTCCCATGCACTTGTGTACATTCAGGTTTTTAAGATGGTCTCGAACCAGATCCTCTCCCACAGTGGGCCCAAGGTCTAGGTTTTCACAGTCCCTGCGTCCGCCTTCCAAGACTCGGGTGCTGCGGTCAGAGCCTTTGCCAGTGAAGACCGAGGCAAAGAAGTCATTCAGAACCTCAGCCTTCTCCAAGTCCTGTGTAGCCAGTTCTGCCGAAAGTTTCTGGAGGGGGCCTACATTGTCCTTAGTCTGTTTTTTAGCCACTACATACCTAAAAACTGCCTTCCTGATATCTTTAACATCCCTAGCCAATTTTAGCTCCAATTGGGCCTTAGCTTTCCTAACTTGGTCCCTAACTACCCTGACAACATCCCAGTATTCATCCCAGGCCACCTGTCCTTGCTTCCACCTTTTATAAGCCTCTTTTTTCCTGTGAATTTTTCTCAGCAGCTCCGTATCAATCCAAGGAGGTCTCCTAGGCCTCCTGCTGCACTTCCTTGTAGTCGGGATGCAACACTCCTGAGCTTGTAGCAGGTGATCCTTGATTATTAACCAAGAGCCTTGGGCCCCCCTGCCCTCTAGGGCTATGTCCCATGGAACCTTGCCAAGCAGATTCCTGAAGAGGCCAAAGTCTGCTCTCTTGAAGTCCAGAGCAGTGAGCTCTTCTTACTGTCCTGAGGACTTCGAATTCAACCATCTCATGATCACTGCATCCAAGACTTCCCTGGAGAGTCACATTTCCAATGAGCCCTTCCCTGTTGGTGAGCACGAGGTCAAGCAGGGCACCTCTCCTCGTCGGCTCCTTTATTGCTTGCAGGAGGAAGTTGTCTTCCACTCAATCGAGAAACCTCCTGGATTGCTTGTGTCAGGCCGTACCGTCGCCCCAACAGATGTCAGGGTGGTTGAAGTCCCCCATGAGAACAAGGGCCTGAGAGTGTGAGGCTTTTCCTATTTGTCTGTAGAGTTCTTCATCCACAGGTTCATCTTGGTCAGGCGGTCTGTAACATATCCCCACAGTAATGTGTCCTGTCACCGATTTCCCCTTAACCCTGACCCACAAACTTTCTGTTAACTGATCACCTGTCCCCAGACAGAGTTCCATACTCTCCAGCCTATCCCTAACATAAAGGGCAACTCCCCCTCCCCTCCTACCGGGCCTGTCTTTTCTAAAAAGCCTATAACCTTCCATTCCAACACTCCAGTCAAAGGAGCCATCCCACCATGTTTCGGTGATGCCTATTATATCATAGCCCCGCAGATGTGCCCACATCTCTAATTCCTCTTGTTTATTCCCCATGCTACGGGCATTTGTATAGAGGCATCTGATCCGAGCTCCAAATGAAGACAGCTCAGTGGCTGGAGCGGGTAGAATATTACTACATTGCTCAGAGTATTTATTATAGGTGCTGGCAACTGACTGGGTGTGTTGGGATGGAATGATGCTCCCCTCCCCCAACACAACTAGTTTAAAGCATCATTGACAAGTCTGGCAAGCCTCCCAGCAAAACCACTCTTCCCTTTCTTTATCAGAGCAGTTCCACCAGACCCCAGTAGGCCTGGACTACAAATGTGGGCCCCATGTTCAAGACACCCAAACCCTTGACTATGACACCACCCTTTTAACCATTTATTAACCTGTCCAATCCTCCTTGCCTTTGGAAGGTCCTCCCCTGTGTCTTGGAGAATTGTCGAAAAGACTATCTGAGCCCCAGAACCCCCGACCACCTCTCCCAGAGCTCTGTAGTCCTTCTTTATACTCCTCAGGCTACTATTATCTATATCCCCAGCACCCACATGTATCACTAGAAGTGGGTAATAGTCCGTGGGACTTACTAGAGCAGGCAGCCTCTCCGCAACATCCCTGATCCATGCCCCAGGTAGGCAACACACCTCCCTTGTGATCGGGTCAGGCTGACAGATGAGTGCTTCTGTCCCTTTCAAGGCAGAGTCCCCTACTACTACAACCCGCTGCTTTTTCCTGGCGGCACCAGTAGAGATCTTCTGTACCAGTGCACCAGCCAGCTGTTTCTGATGCAAGTGCATTTCCTCATCAGCCCCCTGCAGGACAGCAAAGTGGTTCTGGGTGGGTACAGCAGATTTAGGAGGAAGCCCCTTGCTTTTAATTGCTCTCTTCTTCCTTTGGTTGTTTTTTTTTTGTTACTAATTCCCAGCTTCCCTGATCAACAGCCTCCTTCTTTCCTCCATGAGTTAGAGGGGAATCTTGAGGCCCCTGTGCCTTTTGGTCCTGGAGCAAGCAGTCCTGCTTCCTCTCAGCTTCCCTGACATCTTGGAGCTTACTGACAGCATCCCGTAGCTCAGCCACCTGCTGGAGGAGGACCTCCATCAGGGAGCAGCGAGCGCAGCCCTGCCCATTCTGCACCTTTCCCTCACCAGACCAGTGCAGGCACTCTCTACACTCCAAGCTCTGCACTGCAACCTCCCCACTTACCAGCTCTGTCTGGGTGCCTACGCTGGCCACCACTGGGGCGGCCAGGGCAGAGCTCCCAGATCGGACCCTGGTCGTATGGTGAGTGCTCACCATCCTGCTCGCCTGCCCGCGCAAAGTGCCACGCAAACTGCCTCCACCCACTCTGTTTGCCTGCTCTGTTTTCCCCGCTCCTGGTCGCCTTGCTCCCTGGGTAGATTTTTAACCACTCACAGTTGGTGCCACTCCTCCTGTCTCCGCCCCCGGTAAGTCACCTCCTCGCGGTAGCTGAGCCCTTGGGCAAGTCCTGTTGAGGACTTGAGGCTCCTTCCTCAGTGGCTCTTGTCGCTCTGTGGTGAGGCTTCTGGACGCTGATCTCCCCCGACTACTCTCTGGTGTTACAGGCATCCTTTCTCAAGTTACTCCCCTCAGCAAGTGACTAACTGTCCTTCTGCTTGAACCCACCACCAAAACCATCCCATTGCCAAATTTCTCAAGTAATTCCCACCTAAAATCTTTCAAACAAATCAGACTGAGTTGGTTTAAATTCTTTAATTGGTAGCTTGGGTAACCTTGCCTGGTTTTTCCAGAATACCGATTCCTTCTTCCATGACTGAGCCAAAAAGAGCAATAATTGTAAATGCTGTTCCTAAGTGAATATCTGTCTACAAAATACATATCTTATATTGAAAGAGCTCCCATTCCGTAAATATTGGTTTTGAGTTTTTAATTCCTTCTAGAAAGCTGAGTTCAACTCTTGGGTCAGTTAAATGAAGTGCCAACATACCAGGCTTTGGCACACTTCACAATTAAAGTTTCCAGGGTCATGTATTTTACACCTCTAATTCAAAGTAACCTAAAGGTAATTGGTCACCTGTATGAAGTGTTTTTCATTCCTCAGCATGGGAGAATGACAAACAGTACGTAGCATCTCATGTCAGGTCATACAAGCATCAATTCTTTACATCGAGGGAAGAAGTACAGTAATTCCAGTAGGCACCTCAAAATCTTTGCAGATCTGGGCCTGTGTGAATTTTAGAGTCCTGCCTTTTGTTGGTTTGATGGAAGCTAAAGATTTCATATTAGTTTCAAGTAATGATATGGACAAAAAAGTGGACCAGAATATGATCTCTGTATAGGGAGTCATGCATCGTTTGCCCAGCACATCATCTTCACAAAAAGGAGTGGAAGCATTGACAATAACCTGTTCAGTATGGTAATATCTAGTTCCTGCTAGTTTCAGGGATAAAATCATTAAATCTGATTAAAAAATATTTGTGTTGAAATAGAAATAAAATTTTGACAGTGTTGTGGTTTAAGCTCAGCCGTAAATCAGCCACGCAGTCTCTCTTTCGCTCCTCTCCCTTTTTTCCTCCCTCTCTCCCAGAGGGATGGGGAGGAGAATCGAAAGAATGTAACTCCCATGGGTTGAGATAAGAATGGTCCAGTAACTAAGGTATAACGTAAAACCTCTACTGCATTATTAATAATAATGATAAGGGAAATGACAAGGGAAAAGAATACAACTGCTCACCACCCACTGATTGACACCCAGCCCGACTGAGCAGTGAAGTAGCCCTCCCAGGTAACTGCCCCCAGTTCTACATCCTAGGCATGATGTGCTGTTGCATGGGATACCTCTCTGGTCAGTTTGGGTCAGGTGTCCTGTCTCTGCTTCCTCCCAGCTTCCTATCCTCCCTGGCAGAGCATGAGACTCAGAAAGTCCTGGTCAGATTAAACATTTGAGCAGTAACTAAAAACACTGGTGTTATCAGTGTTGTTCCCAGGCCGAAATTCAAAAACACAGCATTGCACCAGCTACTTAGAAGGAGAAAAAAATAACTGCTACTGCTGAACCCAGGACAGATAGTTATTTTCATGTGGATCTCACTAACCAAAACAAAACTTTGTTGTACATAAATGAGTAGGAAGTAGCTGAATTCTAGACCATCACAATAGCTTATAAACTGTGATATGAATTGTATTAAATATAGGAAGATATAAGAGTCTTCGAACATTTCCAGGAGGAAAGTCTCAATTAAACCTTTAGCATCCTTAATATTTCTGGTTTCCCATGTGGGTGATTGCACTCATAATGTAGGGCAAGATTCATGTATTATTAACTGATTAATTAGTTTCTGCCATATGTGAAAACCTGTGGCACAAAACAACTCCCTAGCTATTAAAGGTGACTAAACATATAGACAAAGGACAAAGGGGAAGAGTACTTAAAGTGAGAATTAGACCTTTGCCATAATTATAGTGCATATCAATTTCAGTTTTCGTGAGCAGTACACAGTCAAACATGTATATAGTACAACAGGGAAAGTTCTCTGTGGGGTTAAATATATTGCTACATTTATATTCACTTTTAAAAAGTCAGGCATAAAATTTACTCATGTGAGTTCCTCAGCACCTATTATAGGCAGAGAGCAAGGATCACATTTAGCTCTTGGTTACACATGTGAAAGGTTTTTGACTTCAGGAGAATTTCATATGTGAATATGAAATAAAAGTGTGCCTCAGAATGTATAGTCATTTTCCCAGTCTCTATGGAGAAGGATGAAAAGCAGGCATACAGAGTCAGGATTGCAGGTTACACGAAGATTAATCTGAGCAGCAATTGGACCTCTGAATGGAAGTAAGCTTGCATCTTAAACCAACAAATCATAAGTTTCAAACCCTGTTAAAAATAGTACTTGAAGTGGACTGATAGCTCGTGGAAGATACCATGTGATACTCTTGAGTAATGCATAAAAAATTTCACTTTATCAAAATATAAAAAAAAAAAAAACCTTTCAAATTTAGGACAGTAACCTTTCTTTTGCGTAGCTTATCTCTAGAGAAACTTGAATTAAAATAATCTGTATAACACTGCAAAATTAACCGAAGTGGTATATATACAGACTCTGCCTTTACAGAGTGCTCACTTGTAAGTGTGTGTAAAATGTTAGGACAGACTAGAACTGCTTGCTCTAGAGAGAAATGGAACTTTATATCTGTGTTCAAACAAAAAAGTGGGATTGGTATCCTCATTACATTCTCTTTGGAGCAGGTGGTTATGTGCAAAGCACTGAGTATATTGAATGTTAATTCCTTCCTAACACAAGAGAAGCAATATGCAGAAGTGGTAACTGAGTCATACTACTCTGTGGTTGATACAATTTATTCATGATACTATGTTAGAAGCGGTATCTGAAATTGCCATTTCATGTGGAGATTGCTAATACAGAAGCAATACATACAAAATGGAACTTTTACATAAACATTAAGATAAAGCTGAAGTCTTTGAAAAAGTTTCTGTTAGCATTACTCTACTAATACATTTTCTTATTCTACTAAAATGAAAATAACTCCTGATCAGCAGTGAGTACAGTAGAAATTTTGATTTAAATCTTCTGGTTTTCAGTAAATGGCTTTTTACCACAAATACAATATTTATTTTTTTAAAAAAAGGTGTTTTCTTCAGTATAATCTTTCCATGAGAAAAATCTGTCAAATATTAAGGAACCTTTCTGATGTATTCATTAATATTAAACCCAGCTTTGAATGTGGAGGATTTCAAACTTGTTCCTGAAAAAAAAAAAATAATTCAGTTGTAGAATTCACAAAAATAAAAAAATAGTAACATTTTGATTTTTTTAATGAAGGAGACTTTCAATTTGTTCAGGCAGCTTTATTGTGCTTTTTTTGTGAAAAGCAGAAAATATACTGACATTAAAAGCAACTGATCTATATAAACCTTTCTTCCTGATTATTAAAATAACCATTGACCACATTGGAAAAACTATAGGAAAGCAGGAAAACCTATCACTTCCATGTATTTCAAAAGCCTCCAGGGCTTTATTGCCCTTTCTTAAAACACCATAATCAAGAACAACTTGATAACCAAACTCCTGTCTTGATACCTTTGTCTTAAAAATAAAGTTGCTTTGCAGATCTGATACCCTGTGGGTCTCAAATTTATAGAACTTTTTTTTTCTAAACAGTTAATAACACTTATAATATTACATTGCAAAATACTTGTCCAAACAATTGTTATATTAACTGTATGGAAAACAAGAAGCAGGATGCCTTAAAACTGACAAAGCATGTAGATATTTTTTCTGACTTTATACAAGGTATAAAAAACTTACAGACAGAATGTTTTTATTTTCTTAATACTGGACAGGTCTGTGAAGCCTGTATTGCTTTTTTTTTTTTTTTTTTTTCCACGTGCAAACAAGGTAATTGTTTTTTTATTGCATTTATGCACTCTCCAGCTGAATAAACCAATACATTATCTCTCTACATACTGTTGAACGTTTAGACTGTGTTCAGACTCAAGCCCTTTAATTTAAGTCTCTCTCAACCCCTTAAATACATACAAAGAGGGAGAAGTTGAAGAGTAACTTCGTAGTGGATATCAAAGTCTACTAAATCTCACTGGGGGCTTGGTAGTTGGGTGTCATGTCGTGTTTTAAAAGACGTGCCTTTAGGCTCATGAACTAAAGGAGTCAGAGGTTTAGACAGGATAAGAATTTGCAGGTCTCATTTAATAAACAATTTCCCTGAAACTATCCCTACAAGACTTTTGCATGTTTTTCCCCTACAACACTTTACATTAACTTACATTTATTATCTTTATCAACAAGGAAGGCACACTTTGAGTTTCCATGCTTAAAATGTGAGGGTAAATAATAAAACTGAAATAACCAAGGAAAAGCCCTTCTCAATTCTTTAAGCAGTGTTTGTGTAATACTTGTACATAAGTAAATAAATAGCAATTAATAAGTAAATACATACATAAAATGTTAAAACATCTTGTATTATAATACAGTTTTTAGGTGGGCAGAAAAAATGTTAGTCAGCATAAGATTCTTAAAACTTACTTTCCCTTTGACCGTTCAGAAATACCAAAAAGAATAGACTCCAGCTGAGTTACTCCTCCTCTAGCTCTTGCAGTGGAACAAATTATTTTAGGAAAGAAATCTTCAATTCATAAAGACCACGAGACATTGCTAGCTCTTGAAACAAAGAAAATGAGGCTCCTGCCCACCTAAGACCATAATACTTGTTTTTAAAGTGGCTCTATTGTTTACTAAATTACTCATATTTAAAAGTATATTGGCAGTATGGAAATTCTCTTGATTCAAAGAAAGTGTTGCTTAAGGCTTAAGAATTGCAATCCCCTTTCATCTCTTTACAGAATCTTGGCTACTCCTGAGACATTTTTGAATTAGATGCTTTTCAAATTAACAGCACCAATGAAAAGTGATCAGTGTTTATTCTCTTTTCAATGAGTACGTAGAAAGCAAGAAGATTTTTAACACAGCCTTAAATTAAAGACTAGAAGTAAAAATTTCCCATATTGCTCTGTGCCAATAAAAACCAGTCAGTATGTGGACATACACTTTGTAGGTGCAAGAACAAAATGTAATTATTTTATGTCTCAATGCTAAATTGTATATGAAATTGATTCTTAAAATAAATCACAGGATCACAGAATCCCAAGGATTGGAAGGGACCTCAAAAGATCATCTAGTCCAACCCCCTGCAAGAGCAGGGTAACCTAGCGTACATCACACAGGAACTTGTCCAGGTGGGCCTTGAATATCTCCAATGTAGGAGACTCCACAACCCCCCTGGGCAACCTGTTCCAGTGCTCTGTCACTCTCACAGTAAAGAAGTTCTTCCTGATGTTAACATGGAACCTCCTATGCTCCAGTTTGCGTCCATTGCACCTTGTCCTGTCACTGGATATCACTGAAAAAAAGCCTAGTTCCATCATCCTGACAGCCACCCTTTACATATTTGTAAACACTGATGAGGTCACCTCTCAGTCTCCTCTTCACCAAGCTAAAGAGACCCAGTTCCCTCAGCCTCTCCTCATAAGGGAGGTGTTCCACTCCCTTCATCATCTTTGTGGCTCTGCGCTGGACTCTTTCAAGCAATTCCCTGTCCTTCTTGAACTGGGAGGCCCAGAACTGGACGCAATATTCCAGATGCGGCCTCACCAAGGCAGAGTAGAGGGGGAGGAGAACCTCTCTTGCTCTACTAACCACACCCTTTCTAATGCACCCTAGGATGCCATTTGCCTTCTTGGCCACAAGGGCACATTGCTGGCTCGTGGTCATCCTCCTATCCACCAGGACCCCCAGGTCCCTTTCCCCTTCACTACTTTCCAGCAGGTCAACCTCCAACCTGTACTGGTACATGGGGTTGTTCTTCCCCAGATGCAAGACTCTGCACTTGCCCTTGTAGAATTTCATCAAGTTTCTCCCCGCCCAACTCTCCAGCTTGTCCAGGTCTCGCTGAATGGCAACACAGCCTTCTGGTGTGTCAGCCACTCCTCCCAGTTTAGTGTCATCAGCAAACTTGCTGAGGGTACACTCAGTTCCCTCATCCAGGTCGTTGATGAAAATATTAAACAGCACTGGTCCCAGCACCGACCCCTGAGGGACTCCACTAGTCACAGACCTCCAGCTAGATTCTGCGCCATTGACCACAACTCTCTGCCTTCTTCCTTTCAACCAGTTCTTGATCCACCTCACTACCTGATCATCAACCCCACACTTCCTTAGCTTATCTATGAGGATGCTGTGGGAGACAGTATCAAATGCCTTACTGAAATCAAGAAAAACCACATCTACTGCTCTACCATCATCCCTCCACCTAGTCACTTCCTCATAGAAGGCTATAAGGTCAGTCAAACATGACTTCCCCCTCATAACACCATGTTGGCTGTTCTTAATAACCCCCTCATCCTTGATATGTCTAGAGATGGCATCAAGAATAAGTTGTTTCATCACATTTCCAGGGGTGGAGGTAAGGCTGACTGGTCTATAATTACCTGGGTCCTCCTTCTTGCCCTTCTTATAGACTGGCGTGACATTTGTCATCCTCCAATCCTCAGGCACCTCTCCCGTTTCCCATGACTTACCAAAGATGATGGAGAGTGGCCTAGCAATGACCTCCGCCAGCTCCCTCAACATCCGTGAGTGCATTCCATTGGGACCCATTGATTTATAGATGTCCAGATTGCATAGCTGATCCCTAACCCAATCCTCATCTACCAAAGCAAAGTCCTCCTTTGTCCTGACTCCTTCTGGGGCTATAGGAATCTGGGGCCCTTGGGGAGAGTCTGCAGGGGTAAAGACAGAGGCAAAGAAGGCATTCAGCACCTCTGCCTTCTTTATATCCTCTGTCTCCAGGGCACCCATCTTGTTCAGCAGTGGGCCTATGTTGCCTCTTGTGTTAGTTTTATTCCCTGTGTATTTGAAGAAGCCCTTTCTATTTTCCTTAACCTGACTAGCAAGATTAAGTTCCAAGGAGACCTTAGCTGCCCTGATTGCCTCCCTACATCCTCTAACAACTGTCCTATATTCCTTCCAGGTGGCCAGCCCCTCCTTCCATAATCCATAGATTCTCTTTTTCCACATGAGTTTGCCCAGCAGCTCCTTGTTTAACCACGCTGCTCTCCTAGATCCCTTGCTTGATTTCCTACCCATTGGGATGCTCTGATCCTGAGCTTGGAAGAAGTGGTCCTTGAATGCTGAGCGGCTATCTTGAGCCCCTTTACCGGCTAGTACCCTATCCCATGAGACTTCCTTTAGCAGTTGATTGAAGAGGCCAAATATAAATATACAAAGAATATGTACATTTATAGCCTATACTGATGATATCAGAAAAGAAATGCAATAATACATCTTGTCTACTGAAGAGGAAATATTTAGTTCCATCCACATCTGAAACAGAATTCTCTTTTATTCACTTGATGGGGAATAAAGACCAAGTAACATTTCTTTTTTTTTGTGCGGAATTATTCTTTTTGTGTCCTGATTTGAAATATTGCTTAATGTTGGTTCTTCCACAAAGGAGATCATACAGTAAAGTGAAATTAAAGCTAGCTTTTGTGAATGAAAAATAAAATATGCAAAACAATTTTATTTAATCTAAGTTTATTGAAAAAGCTACTGCAGAATTGATTCAAATTTCTGTGACAAAATACCATTGAATTAAGGCAAAAATCTAGTTTGTTTGGGTCTGGTTTGCCCCCCGTTCCCTTTCTTTCTCAGAAGAATGAAACTCTACAGTTTCATTTTGGAAAAAGAAGTGTAGTGTAGCTAAAGAGGAATCTCTCCCTTGAGATCATGGATCTCACTGAGATGTATGTTCTGACCATGCTTTGTAAGTTGGCTTCAGATATGTATCTGAGTCTTTCCCTGAAGGTTTTCATTCTAAAGACACTTCTATTTCCTAAATGAAAGACTTTCCCACTGAAATATTCTGAAGAATTAAATGTTAAAGACTGAAGGCTTCTTCTGATTCAGGCAAATGAAAAAGCCAGTACAACAGTGAGAATGAAATCCCAAAATTCCATTTACAACAGAGTCACCTGCAGTATTTTAACAGTAGTTTATTTTCCACGTGTCCCTGGCATTGTGACCAATACTACTCATTCTGCTTAAGAATGGTGGCTGAAGGTGGATAGGGAAGGGGAATTTGTGCACAAATTTTGGATTGCTCTGTGTTATTTTAAGCTAGGCAATTTCATATAGACACTTCAGCAGTTCTAGCACAGAAATAAAATTCTCTTTTTTTTTTAATTCTAGTAGCTAGTAAGTGTTTGATTTAGAAAACACTGATTGTAATTCTGTGGTTTGTGTCATGCTAGGGGTTAGGCTAAGGGAATATAATACTTCTTCTGGCCTGGAAATCTATGAATCCATAAAAACTAGATTAGATTAAAAGTGATGACCTAGAGCTAAAATATTCCGTGTGGTATTAATCTTCTAAAAGAACTGGCCTAGTAAATAATTTTTTTTCCTCTACTTTATTTTTCTCTGCTAATCTTAATATCAGAAAAAGAAACATTTGAAAGTTCAGCGATTCAATGCAGTCAATACAAACAGCTAAGTGCTCAGATAGGTATCTAGAGCTTTTATGGATCTCCAAACCCTTGAGAGACACTTTCTTCTTATCACCTCAATTTTTTACTATATTTAATGTAATAATTTTACTGCATTGAATTTGTTTATGTCACATGATTTTCAATTTGAATTGTAACAAATTGTCAAGCAACTATGCAGTTTGGTAGAGCAATCAGAGCTGCCACAAGAAGAGTTATATGTTTCTAACTAAAGCCTCATCTGCAAACTTTCAGCCACTTATGCAGTATAAGTATGCTTGAGTTTCAGTGATGACAGCAAGACTTCAGCATATATTTATGCAGTAAGTTGAATGGCAATACACTTGCTGACCTCCCCAGTGATACTCTTACGCTTATATATGTGTAAAAAGATGGCAAAATCTGAGGATACAATATGAGAGAAGATAAGAAAAATGGGCATGAAACTAAGGGAGGAGAAAATCAGGCTTTCACTATCCTCTGACTCATCCTGACTCAAGGGAGAACATAGACAACTCTCTACTGTCTGAGAAGTGGTGCCCCAAGATTACCTTAATTATTTAAGGTAAAGATTATCTTAATTATTTAAGATGAAGAAATAACTGGTGTTTGGCATAAGCCTAAGAAGCATCCCAGCACAGTATCATAAATATTCTTAGTAAACAAGTTAAGGCAACCTTCTTGGATGCCCTGGACTGAAATTTGGGAGAATCTAGAACAAGAAAAAAGAGTAAGTTTCTTCCATCCATAGGCTATACCCGCTTCATCACAAAGCTTGGAAGGGAGGAGACAGAAAAGTTGTCACCTTTTTAAAACAGATAGGTGACAATTCAATAAAAATGCTCAGTAAAATATTTGTTTGATATTACACTGTTCCACATTCATTTTCATCTATAGCTCTAACCTTTAAAATATAGCATAATATCAGTAGTTGATGTGCTTAAAACTGTCACCCCTTCATGAGACAGAATTTGATTGTGTCTCATCCCTTTAATTCTAGAATGGAAATAGAATTAATATATGTCAGAATCTGCAAAAGAAAACTGTGAAACTGAGAAAAATGTAGAATTCAAACTCCATTTAAGCTCTAGCTAGTTTCAATAAAAATTACAGTATTTCCACATGAATAAGCAACATGACAAAGCCGATAGAAGAATGGAACAAAATTCGCTATACATGAAATGAACTGAAATCTGTAAAACTGACAGGCTTCCAAATCTAACCACAAAATACGAAACCATTGTGAGGAACCACAGTCCAATTCAAGTTTTTGACCTGACACTGTTTGACAGTTCTATCAATTATCAGGAAGGAGAAATATGATGGAGTTTTCAGAATAAGCATCATAAAGGATCACCTACTGATACAATGTAGTCTGAAACACTTGATAAAGGGGGGGCTTAAATGTACAGTATACATGTGTAGTCAAATGCAGTGACAATTTCAGAAACAAAGAATGCAGAAAATATGACCCAACTGGAGAAGTCTACTTGGGCACTAAGGGAATTTGTAGAGGGTTTGATGCTCACAGTGGACTGCCCATCAGATACAGATGTGCAATGTAACATAGAAGCTATAGATCTGTAGAGTTATATAGAACTGTGAGCAGAGAAGAATGAAGAAGTAGCAGGAAATTTATTACATTTGTCATCAGCACACTAGTAGCAGACATGTACTGTGTTAAGTTGTTTAGTCCACAATTGAAGGATTACAGCAGACAGGAAAAAAGAAATCAGAAAACAATTATTAGGTTGCTTTTCTAATGCAAGCATGCATTTTATTGAGAGGCTCAAGAATTCAACTTATTTAACAGAAAGGTGTTGGTATCAGGATTTGAATATTTCCATGAAGAACAAATAATAGAAGGCTCTTTGGTCTCTCTCAAACAAATATAACCCAACAGATGCAATTTTTAGCTGGATAAATTGTGATTACAAAGTTGAAGATGGATTAACTAGGACCACACTTATGTTTACCTGTTAGGTTAAATAACCACAAAAATGGTGTGTCAAGATTTGTAGCAAAATCTCTGTCACTAGCAAAGTTCACATAAAAAAAGCCCCAAACAAAACATTAAAAATATTAAAATATTACTGGATTTAATTAGAGAAAGGTTTGTTCTTTTTATTCTTGTTCCCAGCATTATTACCTTTCAGTCTTAATTTCAATCTAATGAAGCTTTCTGTTTGGAAATTCCTCAAGATTCTTTTTGTTTGTTTTTAAGATATAGAAAAGACGCCTAAAGATTGTGCTATACATTTTCAATAACACTAATTAATATGCTATAAAGCTGGAATGATTATATTTTTTAAAACTGAATCAAGCTACAAAATACACAAATATAGATTTTGGAGCTTTCTGCTGCAAGCAAACAAAATCTGTGCATACACAAAAGTCCTAAAAAGAAGAAAGAAAACAAGATGACATTTAATGACTTTTTGTCCAGAAATCTCAGAAGTGCTCTGTGACACAAGAAATATGTTTCTCTTGATGTCTGTTGTCCATCAAGTACTATATCACACATAGATCAGAAGTTAGATTTTTGATTTAAAATCCTGCTAATTCACAGTTCTTCCAGAGTATAATGGAAAGAGAAAAAGATAGTGAAACACAGTTCACAGGGAATCAGTGAAACCTTACTTCATTCATACAGAAACACCAGACTGTGGTTCAATTAAACTCAACAGCTTACAAGTATTCAAAGAATTTTTTTAATTTTTATTTTCCCTTTCTCTTCCTACCCCCTCTTTGTGAAAAGGCAGACATTCTTGATGTCATTATTTCAGATAAAGAACTTCTGTTAGAAGTCTAAGGTAAAGGAACAATTCTAATATTATAAGAATACAACATATTCAGTATATTAATTTCTGGCAAGGAAAGAGGGTATGTAGGATTAAATTACTCAAAAATAGTTTCCTATCCTGCTGTATATTATTTCTATATGTATTTTTTACATTCTGTAATAGTTATATAATTTACAAAAAAAAAAGAAGAATTTGTGGTTAATTCTACATTTTTATTACAGTGTGTAGCAATGTGAAATAAAAAAACACCTTTCAATATAGACTCAGTGTTTATAGGCTAGGAATTTTAATCTGCCTGTTAAGAATATCCAGTGATGCAAAAATACCAATTAGATGTACATTTCACTAATTCTTGAGGATTATATGTTGTATAGAGTCTGGGGTTTCCTTAAAAATAGAAAAAAATCCAAAAAAAAGTGTTTGTACATAAACAGAGGGTGAAAATATTTATTCATTGCTTTTTCTGAATGTTTCTTGATTCTTCAAACACATAATTTATACTTGCCTTTTGCAATATGTAAGAAAAAGACCCCACTTTTGGCGTGTGGAAGCTCAAGCAGGGTCTATTTCTTTCAGACTTTATAATTGATGTGAGTTTTACTGAGTGAAGATGTCCAGTTTCCTGTGGCTGCAGATGTAGAGTCCAGGGGATTACTGGTCTGTGTGTGGTTATGTATGTCTCTGTTCACAAAGAGCTGCCATTCTTGAGTGATTTGTGGCACAAGCATCTAAAGAGTAGTTGTGATTACACAGAGGGTGATGGTGCCATAGTCACATGCTACAATAGATAGTCCCCTTTGATTGATAAGTATGATAAGGCATTTTGGCTGTTGATGACAACCTGCTTCTTGGGACTTCAGCGCTGATTTCAGTGAGTTAGAAAAGTCAGGGATAGAGCAGAAAGCTTGATAGCATATTTACAGCATTAGACTTCAGAAAGCACAGTGCAGTCAGCATGCTTTACGTTTTCCCAGGTATTAATGCAGTATATAGGGTATTTTCTATTCCTTTATGTTAAAAGATTTCAGTGGTGTAGGTCCAGAATTAATTTTTCAAATACAGAGAAAAGGCTGATACTTTGTATCATAGCTGTTTCAACTAAGCAGTGATTATGATCTTTGCTACACACTTCATTGTAAAAAAAATCACCCCACAGGTGTTTTAGTATGAAGCAATCATACTCAATCTGAATACTACACGTATAGTTGAGCAATGTTTTCTTTTAAAAGTGTTGACATTGATTTTTTAAATATATGTAATGGAAACCACTCATTATTACCCCCATTTTATAAGCTACTGATTATAAAAACTGCAGAGGCAGCATTCCATAAAACCCATTATGCAGTTGCTACAATGCCCCACTGATCTAAAAGTTGCATGCATTTGCAAAACAGATAGAATATATCTCACTTTTCAGGTTTTCAGAGATTTAAGAACAAATCCCTCTCTTCTGAAAAAGCCAGAGGTAACCGCAATCATAAGTTTTAACCTGTAAGAACCTTCCACATATGACTTAGCTATCAGATGAAAGTGACATTTTGATACAATCAGTAGATAGTTGTGACATATTAAACACCACAAAGTATGAAGCTTTTTGTTCTCTACAGTGTGTTTTGTTTCTATGTGAGGTAAAGTACAAGCAGAAACTTTGCATGTCCTGCATCGTATATTGTCCAGTATTGCAAAAGCTGGAGAATTGCTCTTAACAAGAGATATGTGCAAGATACCCCCACATCAGCCGATTCTTGGATTACTTCAGAAAATTTACATCCAGTTCTAATACCACAAAATTGGTGTACGAGATAGGTCTGCAGGCTTAAGTCAATACGAAAGGTTACCATCTTACCAGATGCAGTAAGAACCAGTATTTCTCAGCACACCACAAAAACTAGCCTCTTATATACAAAACTAGTACTAATAAGCCTGCCATTTACATAGAGAGTGTTCATTAGAGATGAAGGATTAACCTTGCTCAGCTTATGATAGATAAATAAGGCACGATTCCAAAGCTTGCCTAACTTTTTCTTAGTAAGTAGAGACACCACAGAGGATGATTCATTCAACTTGTCTTTGGCATCTGTAACAATGGGAAGGAACTGAGATGATGCCTTAGACCTGCTTCTAACAGTAGTTAGATTAGACAAATCCCAACATGACATTAGGATTAAACTGCTGTTGAATTTGTGTTTCAGCATTGCAGTAAAATCTCAGACATGCTGGTACAAACATAGATAAGGTGAAAGTCAGCCATGTCTTTCATGGAAACATGAACAAAAGAACAGTAAAACAAAGTCAGTCGTTATTATACACCTCACATGGTTACACACATTATTCATGAAGCACAAGATGCTGAATTCCAGATACCTGCACACAGAAATTAGGTTTTATTAGGATCTTTTCATCGTAACCTTTTGCTAAAGAGATTAGGCAGATTAGAGATTAGGTATGTATATAACTAGAGAGTGAATTATTGCTATTTCACTTCACTTTAGTGATGGCTTTTAAGAAACTCTTAAGGAATAAAAAACTCTTGAGAAGAAAGGTACATTGGGAGGAATAGCAACTTAACATTCTTCAGAAAAATTTAAGTCTCAGGTATGCATGCTGCTAGAGTTCAGATGTTCCACGTTTTTCAAATTCAGTCTTTGATCCCATACATTGCTAAACAAGAACTGTAAATAGCAAAGCTGTTACTAAACAGCAAGACACTAGTACTAATATTGTGGCATCAGTGAATGTTTATAGTACCATAGGGACCTCTTACACTGCCGTTGTACTGCTACATGCCCTGAAAACACTCTTCAGGTCTTAAAAATATGCTTCCAGTACTTCTGCCCCAGTTTTAGGAGCTTTGTGAATTCAGTAATCCACATTTACAAGTGCAAGTCATAAATTCTGTATTATCTTACTCATGTTTTATACCCTCTGGAGAACTATACAGATCCTAATATAGAAAACCAGTTATTTACTATTTGCTGGCATAGTGACACAAGGGAGGTGGTATCGACATATACCAGCACATTCTCAGATTGTCTTAAATTGATCATGAAACCACAACTTGCATTTCCAATCAACTTGATGAAGTAATATAAGTGTTCACCTGCACTGAAAGAGGGAAGCCCTAGCTGCTGCCACCCCTAAGTGCATGTTTTCAATGTAAACCTTGTGTCGACCCAAGCTATATTTTGCACCATCTGTGAACTAATTGAATTAATTAACCTGGCAGAAAATGAACCATAAGGAAGTAAACTGCAGATAGTTTCCTACTTTGAGTTTGTGATATGGAAAATCTTATGAATGCCAGGGCTCACATGAGAGTGTGGCCATACTGCTAGAAGCAGCAGCAGAGGTAGGCAGAGGAGAAAGAAGGAAAAGGGTTTTTGGCAGGAGAAGATGATTTGGTAGTTGAGCTTCACATAGTAAACTATGCTACTTCTGCAGTTAATGGAAAGACGTGTATCTCTGCAGAGACTGAAGTATCTCATTTCTATTGGACAGGAATTTTGAAATGGAATAAATTTCTCTTAGCGGTTGCCTATCACTTCTTAGCACTATATACAAAACCTGAATTATTGGGTTATATCAGACACAGCTTTAACATCAGATAATAACGAGGATGACTCCAGACAAGTAGGGATCTGTTTTCAGGCACTAATCTTTCGATAGCACACCTAGTAAATGTGATTGAAATTAAAACTTATATAGTACACAAGCACCACATAGGTAACATGCACATACAGCTCTAAGAAATATGTAATTCACAGCATTCCACTGTATTTACCTGTATATTATTTCCTACAAATTAAAAAGAAACCCAAACAAGCCAAAGCATGACTTAAAAATAATTTCATATCACATTAATTTCAAATGCAATGTTACCTTGAATAAAATGTAGTCCAGAATCACAGCAGGGAATTCTAGTACATGCTCAAATCTCTACATTATAAAATTTATGTATGCTGATTACTGGAAAATATTATAAATAAGTAATATTTTGTGTGTACACTTTTCATCAGTCTACCATCTGTGTTTGATATAAGGATTTTATATCGGCTTTTGACTTAAAGTCCTAGTGGAACCTATCGTAATTTGTGTAATATTTTCTATAACAAAGATGGTCAGAAATTGTTGATTTATAAATTCTCTAGAGAAACCAAAATGTACTGTGCATATAGGACAAACAATAAAACAAGCCCTCTATGAAACTTGCAAAATTTTGTGCCTTTTCAGGTGCTAGGATATGTTATCTATAATGTCCTTAACAAAGACATTAGAAAGCATTTCCTTTATCAATGTCAGTGTCATTACCTCTATAACACTGAATTAGGTGCTGTAGACTTTTTGTCTTTAGGTATTTACATCTTCACTCTTCTAAGAAGACTAACAATAGGAGATTGCTAACAGGTCTCTGATTACCCTAACAATTCTGTAATTCTGTGAGATGTTAAAAGTTCTGTATTTTTATGGGGCTTTCTGGATGGTTGATTTCACAACATGATAGCTGTCACTTTACATTTTGTTCATTAGGGACTGAAAAAACACAGTAATTAATAGTTTTTGGAATAGCTGCTTTTTAGTACTAGCTGTCAAAGACAGGTATTAAAAATCGTCATTTTGAAGTACTGGATTTTACACATTGGATTTTGGAGGAAAAGATACTGTTATTGCTTCTAGCTTACACTTACTCCTCTTTCCTCTATACTCACCAGGATCCAGTGAAGCACTCTTTCCAGCCATTTCTTTTCTGTGCTGAAGACTGATTTGGCGATTTCATGTGTATGGATATACTCAGAAGTCAACCAAAATCAATGGAGCACAGAACAGTTTTTCACTCTAGACCCTTAGTTTGTGTGTTCTTTCTAGTTAAAAACTAATGAGTGCAAATTCACTCTGTGGAGACAACCACATGCAATCTGATAGACCAGTTTAAATCAATAACTGCTCCAGGCAGTCATAGAAGTTGCATCTTGAAGGTGCAAGCAATCAGAATGTAAGCACTTAAAGTGATGATCATCTCATTGTGTATCTTGAAGACAATGGTCTTAGCACTATTAAAAACAAAACACAATAGAAAGAAAGAGAGAGAAATTATAATCAAAGTGTCATCACTTTCCCTCATATCTTTCCTCAGATATTAAATTTTTAAAAGACACTTCAGGTGTTTTCTGGGGAAAAAGATAACATCACTCATCTCGATTTTTATTGCATCATTTTGATTTTTGCTATATTTATTTTATAGTTTTATTTTTCCTGAAACTTTTCCTGCCTCAAAAGCGTAACAAATCATTACTTTTGTACAAAATGAGAGCAAAAGTTATCACATGTCCACTAAAAAAAAAAAAAAACAAACAAAAAAACCAAGATGATACTAACTCAAACAGGTGTTCCTAAGAAATTATGAAATCCTTAATAAGATAGATTAATATAGTGCAATATCACATCCCATTTAAGAATGATGTCTTTTTGCCCTTCAGAAATATATGACTGGGGGAATTGTCATTAGGATGTCATTATCATATTAGTAACACAAGAATATTTTAGAAGTGATTATCTATTCCCTATTCCTCTGCATCCCCTCACAGTCTGGAGTCTAAAATAAGACTTACTATAACACCATTCATTAAGATCTGGTTTGGTGGAATCAGTTGTTTTTTTTGGTTACTTGGTTTTGGTTGGGGTTTTTTAGGGTTGGGGGGGGGTGTTGGTTTTTTGTTGTTGTTTTTTTTTTTCCCCACAGAATATTTCTTTTCATTGATTTGTTCTTTAGGAAAGCATTTGCTTTTTCAGTGAAAAGCTTTCCTATCCCTAAACCATTTTTACATGCATACAGAGACAGAGCACTGGAACAGGTTGCCCAGGGGGGTTGTGGAGTCTCTTACATTGGAGATATTCAAGGCCCGCCTGGACAAGTTCCTGTGTGATGTATTCTAGGTTACTCTGCTCTTGCAGGGGGGTTGGACTAGATGATCTTTTGAGGTCCCTTCCAGCCCTTGGGATTCTGTGATTCTGTGATACAGTTCTTGCTGTTTTTAGATTTCCTAAAATAGTATAAATTCCTGTGAGACCTCTCCAGTAGAAATATTCAAAGAAATGTCAGAAGCTGACAATGAAACAGTAACACTGAAATTTCTTTAATTTTATTTCTAGTAAGGTTAAAACACTTTTCCTCGCTCATGGATCATGGATTCCCTTCCGTTACTCATAATTCCATCACTTCTGGACTGAGCAATGTCAATGCAACATAGTGCTATGAAGAGCTTAACTGTTACAGAATATTGCAGTATGCCATCTAGGAAAGAGTGGCTAACCATTAAATCTGTTACTTATTTGATATATTGCTCTAAACATTGAACATCATATTCAGTTCAAGGTCTCTAACATCATCCTCAAGGTCACCAACAGCTGTGTTCAAATTTGTCTAAGACAAAAAAAAATCTTTTGATTTTGGTATTTTCAGCTCTCTGAAGTGATGATTTTTGTTTCCTTTTTTAAAAAATAAGTGTGCTGGCATAAGTAGTACATAAATATATTTCTAGAGTTTGTACAAATATTTATTATGAACTTTCAGAGCTAATGGGGACAAATGCACCAAGGTTCAGCAGAAAGAAAAAATTCTAGTTATTAATAGGAATTTCAAGATTATTTGTTAATTTAATTATAATTTTATTTTCTTCTGCAAGTCCTGAATTTCAGTTGCTTATAATGACAGGAGGCATAAGTTTATAAATAAAATACTGTAGAATTTATTCTCATTTCAGATTAAGATGATCTATATTCCATACAAACTGAATTAATAATGACATGAATTTAATGCATATTTGCCTCAGGTGTGGAAAGCGAAGAAGGTGGTTGATAGATGTTAACACTTTTTGAAGGTTCTGTGAGTGATGAGAATGATTGGATACAATGCAAAGAGTAAGCATATTACTACACAATTACCTGTACAGAATACAAAGTTGAAAGACAATATGGGTGAAAATGTCATGTTACAACAGAATTTGTGATAGCAAACTAAAACCCTGTCGTGGTTTAAACCAAGTCCCCCAACTCCCTGAGAGTTAGGAAGGAGAATCCAAAGAATGTAGCCCCCACGGATTGAGATAAGAACGGTTTAATAGCTAAGGCATAACACAAAACCCCTACTGCCATTTACTACTACAAATAATAATGATACAGCAAACAGCAAGTTAAAAGAATACAACACCCCACCAGCCACCGACCCATAACTCACTCCACCCTGCCCGGCCGAGCACCATGTGCTCCTTCCTCCATTTTCCTCCACAGCTCCCCCCTCCAGCTTTCTCTTTCCCAGAATGCATCCTGGGCATCACGTGCTATGGTATGGAATACCTCATTGACTAGCCTGGGTCAGGTGTCCTGTCTCTCCTTCCTCCCGGACTCCCCCTGGCTGGAAAAAACCTTGAACAAAAACACCCTCAAAACATGCTCAAACCATGACATTATCCACCCCTTATTCCATACCATTCACGTCATGCCCAGATCTCACATTTCCAATACACAATCACTCTTAAGTCCACCCCTCGATCATGAGACATCTCTATGTTGCATCTCTGGACTGATGGCCTGAAGTATCTGGGCCCACCAGGCTCAAAATCATTCACCGTCCCCTTCAGCAGTTCTACAGCTTGCTGCTGGGGACTCCATACAGCTGCCTTCCACCTCCAATGCTTCCAAAGCACTGGAGGGGCCCAGTGGATCAGATACCTGGCCATACTGTCCCACATGCCCTGCCACTCATGACTGTCCAGCCTTGGGGACAGTCCACTGGTGCTCCTATGTACTTGTCTAAACTTAGACAAGACCCAGACCTGACTCTGCTTAACTTTTGGGATCAGACAAAATGGTTGTGGATGGTACACACTCTGTGTGTGTGCCACCATGCCGAAAACCATCACAATCAGCAGGCAGGTCCCAAGGGCACGCAAAAGCCATTCATAACCGTCAGAACTCTCAGATGATGCTGCTGCACTTGTCACTGGGGCTGATGTAGCTGCCCTGCTTGCCAGCTCTCCCACTATCAGCTTCTCTTCTCCCGAGTCCGGATCTTCCTCCTCTGCCTTGCTGGGAAGTGCTGCGTAGTCTCCTGCATCCTGCTGGGGGTCGGCGGGCGACTTCCGGGGGACACTCTCGGCCGTCGGAGGGTCGGGAACGGCCGCAGGACTCACCCTCCCGGCTGCCTGATCCCCCTGCTCAGCTACCGCCCTGCTCCGCTCCTCCCCCGCCTGCTCCCGCTGCTCTGCCACAGCCGTTTGGCTCCCCGTGCCGCTCTCCCTGGCAGCCTCAGCTGCCGGCAGCTCCCGGGGCCGCTCCTTCCTGGCTTCACGCAGCTCCACACAGACGACGACGAGGATAAGGACAAGGACGGCGAAGAGCAGCGGGACGGCCTGGTACAAGTTCAAGTCCACGGCCACGTCCATCCCCCCCTGCTGCCGGAGCCCCACCGTATTACAAGCCTCCGACACAAACACAAACACATCCAATCCATACACCAAGTACCCGGTAAAATCCCGAAACAGCGAGATCCAGAGAAAAACCTCTAAGAGCCAATAAATCAGCATTGTGACAAGAGACCATAAATCCGCTCAGATCTGTTCTTATCTCAAACCCTCGGGCCCCACGTTGGGCGCCAAAAATGTGTCGTGGTTTAAACCAAGTCCCCCAACTCCCTGAGAGTTAGGAAGGAGAATCCAAAGAATGTAGCCCCCACGGATTGAGATAAGAACGGTTTAATAGCTAAGGCATAACACAAAACCCCTACTGCCATTTACTACTACAAATAATAATGATACAGCAAACAGCAAGTTAAAAGAATACAACACCCCACCAGCCACCGACCCATAACTCACTCCACCCTGCCCGGCCGAGCACCATGTGCTCCTTCCTCCATTTTCCTCCACAGCTCCCCCCTCCAGCTTTCTCTTTCCCAGAATGCATCCTGGGCATCACGTGCTATGGTATGGAATACCTCATTGACTAGCCTGGGTCAGGTGTCCTGTCTCTCCTTCCTCCCGGACTCCCCCTGGCTGGAAAAAACCTTGAACAAAAACACCCTCAAAACATGCTCAAACCATGACAAACCCTCATCTGTTTCTCAGTGTGTTTTTTTCTTCTTTCCAGCCAGCATTTTATGCACAATACAAATGAACCTCTGTAAGACAGGTAACTGGTCTGCTTGACATTTACAATTACCTTTTAATGGAGTCCCATATTACCCTAGTTTTCAGACTCTCATATGGTATGGATTAAGATACCAAGAGGCAGATTCACATCAGGTTGAAATCATCAAGCTTAAATAGCAGCTATCAACAGTTTGCTGTCAAGAAACTAAGAAGATGCTTGATGTGGGTGGCCCTTCAGAGATCTGCTTCATGTCCTGGGTAATTTAATAGGTTTATTAACAACTTAGATGACTTATCAGCATTGACACCCAACATTAAGTGCTGCATACCCTTCAGAGGACAAGTTGTATGTTTAAATTGATCCTGGTAAATCAATGAAATGGTTAGAAATCTTTAAAATAAAATTCAACACAGTAAAGTAGAAAAACTACACAGGTAAAGAAAAATATACCAAAATATACAGTGATGATAGCAAACAGGCTGAAAAATTACAAATCTAGGATATGGAGGGCTGGAAGTGCATCCAAACAAGCAACTGCTGTTGAAAAATACAAATAGCGTTTTCTGAGATGCTAGGAAGTGTGTTACAAGGAAAAAATGAGGTAAGGTATAGTTATTTCTCTCCAAAAAGTGTAGCTACAGTACTATTTCTAGTTTCGGATGATGTTGGAAAGCTGAAGAAAAACTGGAATCAGAGAGTGAAACTTCAAGAGAACACACAGGACCAGTGAAGAAAGAATTGAAAACTTAGAGGACTGGGATTTTTTTATTTTTTAAAATAGAAGATTATGTGCCTGGAGAGGAAGGAGAAATAATGCCCAATGACTTTATAACAGTCTTCCAAAGTGGGAATATTTCTTGTAAGAAGGTTAGTGGTTTTCTGTCTTCAGTGGTCTGATTATCAGAATGAAAAGTTTTAAGGTTTATTTTCCGAAATTATGGTTTATCTTCAGCACTAGGAAAAACTCTGGGAGGATATTTTCTGGGAGTCAAAAGTTGGCCCAGATGATCTCTCTTTATTCCTGTCTTTCTAGGAGTACTTCGGATTTGAAATTTTTGCAGTATGTCTATTTATCATTAAAATAAAATTTAAATAGTGAAAATATACACATCTTCTATTTACATACAAAGTCAGAAGGGCTAAAAATATATATACACATATTCTCAGCAATTCTTGAGCAAACTGCTAAAATGGATTGAATTTCAAAACTTTTATAATAATTCTTATAAAATCCACCAAAGCATGGTGTTGTTTCACACTTTTCATGAGGTTTTACTCCATGATGTATATTCTGTGGAAAATAGAAAAGAAATACATTTTAAAATGTCAGAGTAAATTGCGGTAATTTCTTTTTATGCCTATTGTTGCAGATTTTAAAACTTTCTAATAGTTACTTTCATCTTGACAATTCATGAAATGTCAGTGAAAATATCTCAGAATAAGGATTGTGAAACAAAGTTCTCTTCAAAAATCTAGTGCAAAAAAAAAAGGCTTTTAAAAAATCACAAAGCAGGAAAGAAAACAGAAGTTTTACTTCCATTACAGATTAAGCAACTCAAATACACAGCAGTTCAAACTCATCTCTGCTTAAGAGGTGAGACATCTGCACCTGTGCAGAGCTGGTGTAGATGTTTGCTTATCTCAGCTCCAGGCTCCATTTCCTTGTTCCCTTTCACTTAGGGTGCAGTGTCTGATCTTGCTTATCCCTGGTACATATGCTTTAAGCAATGATAATTCTGAAGTTAAAACTCAGGTTGCTCAGTTCTGTTTCCCAGCCTCTCAGGGAAACCTGCTACAGTGCTTAGGAAGTTTTGTGGTGATTTTATCTATTTATGTATATCTAAAGGAACCCCCCTTGCTGCAACATATTGACCTTTTTTTTCTGTGTGATCACTGGGGCTTCCTTGAGGAACTTGCCTCCAAGATCTCGTAGTCATTCTTGATCATTTTAAGAGCTTCTTTTGTGTTAGCTGTGTGCCCTAAAGCTGAAGTCAGAAGTTTATCTTCCTTGTCAACCTACCACTCTCTTTTACTGTTTTAATAGAGAAGCGTAGCTGTACCTAGGAACTGGCTAAACCTAAGGTGAGTCAGACCTGAGGAAAGATGGCCTGATATTGCATTTCTGGATTTGTGCAGGATCTGATGCCATTTTTTTTCCTAGCTAAATCACAATAAATAGCACTTTCCCTGAGGGAAGAATGGGGTTTTGAAGCTGAAATGGGAGCAGGAGAATGAATGATGGGTGAATCGAAAAATCTTAGTCTTCCCTCAGGCTTATATGCTACATAAATTTACTTGAATGGGCTTGCCAAAATCCAGTTTACTTCACATACCCTGATTCTTGAGTCACTACAAGCTAATTTTCACTATGAATTCCTCTTTTTCACTGCCAAGTATTTTTATAAAACAACATCTTGTTCTTAGTCTTAGCAGTACTCACATACAATTTCACAAGTTGTCAAAAGCTTAGTCAAGCACTAAGAAAACCCAAACACATAATTAAGTTAAACTCAGAGCAAATATTGTCAGGTTTGCATTTAGACTGAAGTTTGCTACCTGTATCCCATACCAAGAGCCTGAAAACTTACTCTTTTCTCAATTATATTAGCTGGTCCAAAAATAAATAGTATATATTTTTTCCTTGCAAACCTTGCTTCAACAAAAAAAAAAAAGTCCTTGTAGGGCTTGAAATTAACCAAAGAGACAAAAGCTGAAAATTACCACTAATGCTGTCTTGATATCCAAAAATGAAATCTGGATAAAAGATTAGAAGGCTGCTCCACCATTCATTTTTCCATCATCCATTCTTCTATTCAAGGCTTCATTTTAGCAGGGCTTCTTGATAAAGCTACTAATTTGTAATGGTTTGGGGTTTGTGTTTTTTTTAATTTGTCTGGATTTCTCTGGTTAGGATAGGACTCAATCAAAAAATGTCACACCTCAGGCCCTGTCAAAAACAAAAACAAACACAAACATCCAACTCTTCTTGTAAAGCTTTTCCTAAAAGTCCTTCAGTAGAAATAGAACTGGGCCATTTGTCTACTATTCAGTACATTACAATGACGGTTCAAGTTTCTAGTTTATGACATAAAAGTGAGTTTGTTTCATGACAGCACAGCTCCACTACTTGTGTTTTTATTGGTGGCTGGAACCTAAAGGCGCCAGCAAATGAATAAAAACATTTTATGCTTTTTCAATAGAAGCATCATGGACAAATTACTGTGCAAAGGAGCTGTCTTGATACCTGGTGTAAATTGTCATTAATTAGATCACTGTTGAAAGTTAATTTTCTTTCAGCAGTGCAGAGGTACCTGTCTTGACCCTGTTTTTTGTTCACTAGCATTCTTGTGGGTAACAGGCTTGCTTACCCACAGGGGAAATTATAAGGTAAATGATTCCACTGAAAAATAACCTCTTTGGTTTTGTATAATTTTTTCAGCTATGTCTTTTCGCTCAGCAAATGCAGAAACAGAAATATTTGTGTTGTACACAGTAAGAGAAGACAAGACATAGACAAGTCCTCAGGAGTATGACCTGCAGAGGATTGCTGTGGAAGACTGCTTAAACTAGCTGGCTACCTATTTGGTATTTGAAATTAAAAGACCTCTTCAAGATCTTTTTAGAGGCTGACATCTGGCTAAATCTTTTAAGAAAACCTTTTTTCTTTTGGTTTTCTCTTTTAAAAATGAAAGATAATTGCGCATGAAAGTATCAGGTTATTGCAATAAAAAATGGTCTCACTATAGATTGATGGTTGAAACTAGACTTAGGACTATAACTCTTTGCAGTTATACTCTTACCAGAAAGACTATATACTTTTTTATATTTACAAAAATTTTGCCTTGTGAGCAGAAGAGATGAAACTAGTCGTAGTTTCATAGCACATTATCAATAAGTTAACTGCATTGTGCAAATATTGTATCAAAATCTATGGTGGAAAGCTCAAAAAATGTTTGGAAATGAATGCTATGTTTTCTGACATTTCTGTTTCTTCATCATGACAGCACTAGTCCACCAAATAGAGAATATTATTCAGTTAACAGAAAAGTCTTATAAAGCGCTTCATTGCTCTGAAGATATTTAATTGGTGTAGCAGTGATTATGATGAATTAATGTACATCTTATATTCTTCAGTGATTTTTCCACTAAAACATATTATCACTTAAGCCCTCTTTAAATTTTAGTATTGACACTGTTTGTTCCTGTGACCCCTCTTACTGCTTCACAGAGGAATGTGTACTCTCAGTTCTGCAGTACTCCAAATTTATATCCAGCCAAATTAAAAAAAAAAAAAACAAAAAACAAGTTTTAGAGAGTAGAAATTAAAAACTAAATACAGAATAAAAATGACAAACAAGCTCCTGAGTTTTTGTTTTTTAATGTATTTTTCATTCTATTCATTTCTAAGAAGCCAGAAATTTTATGGCTAAATTCATTAGGACTACCTCTTTCCTTTGTCGTTATTTGTTGCTCATCACCACAGCACCATCTGCTACAGCAGTAACTGAAACCTCAGCTTGCAATGGGACATTTCCAATTGCAGCTGGGATACACACTAGGACAAACAGTCATTTAATTCAGCTGCAAAATGGATGAATTAGCAAATCACTGGTGACATATCAAACTCCCTTCTGTCTTGGAAACTAAACTATGGAGGGTGTATTTAATACAATATAAATGAAATCAAACCCCCAGTAACTGAATAGAAAGGCAGAGGTAGTTTTAATACTTTCCCATGATCTGTGGAATTATTTGTAACAGGTACTGTAAGAAATACTCATAAACTGTTCTTAAAAAAATACATGTCTCCTATAATATTACTTTACTGGCACTCTGACTAAGTATAATATATCACTGTAAAGCTCCAGGGAATGCTAAGACATTTCACTTTATTAACATAGGGCATATAAGGTTCTCAATATATGGAATTTCTTGATTCTCCAGGGCCAAGGAAGGATCAAGGTAATCCCCATCTGTAAATCAGTGGTATTAATAATTTATTAAATTTTATGCTGTGTTATATTAAGACCAACATTATTTGCATATTTTAATGATGTATTATGAAATCTGTACTGATGATATTCTGTCGCACGTTTTAAATCCACCAGAACTCTATCCATAAAACATGCAATGTATAGGTATGAAGTCTGAGTTAATTTCATTAACTAAAGTTTGGGATGATGGAGCTCTTTCCACATTCAGAGGTTTGTAGGTGTTGTGCTTAACTAATCTATCTCTTGATCCACAGAAAAGTTAAGCAAAATATTTTATCATTATTCAAAAGAAATAATCTTATCTGTCTCTAAAAAGTTATCATCTGCTTAGACTGCAAAATGCTTAGACCAAGACTGTCTCTGTTTTGTCCAGCTCCCATATTCCAGTGAAAATTCTTTTCTTTTTACTTCTTCTGCCAGTAATATCCAAACTAAATCATTACCCAGACTGACAATTATGAATTAGCCTAATCGAAACACAGTTCTCGTGAATATTTGAACTCACAACTTCTCAGAAGCTGAATTTAACAATCCCGTCTGAGTCTGCAAGATGTTCCGCTGTGCTAGTGTAGGCTAACCAAGCTGTGCACACAGAATATACCTGTCTTTAATACTCTAGTGGTGTTTCCTGCAGAAATCACTGACAATTCTTCATCCACTCTACAGCAACAGGGTATTAATGGGTGCTGTACCTAGCTGGTAAGAACAAGTGGACTTTGAGGCATGTGTCCCAAGTGTCATTAACAGAACTACTTGATGGAAAGGAGACCAGAGAACTAGACTTTCCTCAAGTCTATGCGCCAGTGGAAAATATGTAAACAGTTTCATCTGATCTTTTACTTGTGAAAGAATATTTACCTATGAAAAACTGTGGCTAACACCAGGTCGCAGTGTTACTCTCAGTAGATATAGATCTCACTTCAATTTGATTTATAGCACACTGAATTGGGAGCAACTTCTTTGAAGCAAGTAAAGACTTTGAGCTATGCCAAACCTAGTAAGCAAGTCCTGGCATAAATGCTATCAAATTCTTGTAATATTTGATTGGTGTACAGCATGTGGATCACAAGTTACCATTTTTATTCCAGGCTTTAGAAGAAAGACAAGCAGTGAAATTGCTGTCTCATTTGCATCATGCCTTGGCATAAAGCCATAATTCAAAAGACTTTTACATTTCTTTTTCTGTGTATGTTTGTTATTTCTATTTGAATCCTTGGTTAAAGTTTTCAGTACCTTCTGTATATTGTGCCAGCACACGTGAAATTATTGCTGACATCTGTCTTGAATGATATCCTGTATTTCTATATCCTTGCATGCTAATGGTGTTGTTGCATAACTGGCATCCTTAAGCTTTGCTTTTTAGAAACAAACAAAACCCAAAAACCTAACAAACAAAAAAAGCCACCCCAAACCACAAACACCAACATTCACATTACTCATCAGGCAGTACTTCAGTGCCAAAAAAAATGCAGATAGAGATTTGAACATATTCCAGGGAATACTGTTTAGGAGAAACCTTCCTTGCATTGTAATGAGTATGCAACAACACATCTACAATATTTCATAACAAATTAAAGCATCCAGATCCCAGTGAAAAGATTTCATAATTCTATGACTGATTTTTAAATTACTTTGGTAGCTGTAAATTTTTTTTATTTAATTCTTTGCTTCAGAAGAGGTCCTGAAAATGAAAACATGGTTTGATTTTCTTGTAATTTAAGTTACTGAATAAAAATATTTAATCCAAGAAGTACAAATTCTAAATAAAATATTTACATTGCTTTCATTAAATAAGGTGGATTCTCAGACTTCCTTCACTTCTTCTGTCTATTTTTTTCTTCTTGTAGAGTGATATAAAGAAAACCCCAATAAATATAATATTCTCCTTTTTAAATCCTTCTTGCCTACTCTGATTTAAATCATTCCATGACTTCATCGGCTGCAACTGTTATATGTGGTACGTGACTTGACTGAGTACAGTAATTAAGAGGGGTAGGCTACTTTCAAATTAAAAGTAACAAGAGTCTTTTTTGCAACATATTCCCCAAAGCGTTTATTAAAGGGCAAAAGTATTTCATTTATACTGATACAAATTGTGTGGGCATCTAGTATTGCTATATCTATTGGATTTTGTAGATCATAAAATCCTCTCCTCCTCCTGATTTTTGTAAGACTTTTTTCTCAGTTTCATAAATTCCTGTAAGCTGCTCCACATATTTTGCAAATACCTGCTATTTTTAATTATGTTTTTTTATTTCTGCAGTCCTTTAGAGGTTCACTCTGGAACCAGGGCTAGTGAAGTGTCTATAAACAGAACACTATTGAAAATACAGACATAGTCTTAAAGGTCTTAAAATCAAAGATGTCAATTTTGTGGACTTGTTTATGCTTTTAGCTTTGTGTGTCAATCCTATGCTATACTGGTCTGTGAATATAGTTATGTCAGTTAGGAATGGAGGGGAAACATCTCACTCCCACGTAACACTCATGCCAGAAAAGCTTACTGTAGACTCAGCTGTCCTGACAGAGCTCAAGATATGTCATGGGAGGACCTGTTACATTTAAGCAGATAGAAAACTCTCCTGTCAGTTGCTGCTGAATTTCCATTTGAACATATTGGAAATATGCTCTTGATTCCACATTTACTTTCAATTAGTAAAAATGTAAAAATGATATTAACATTGATATTTCACAGCAAAAGGAAAATTCTCGTATCTTTAAAGTTTGATTTTACTTCTGATATTTTTCTTTGCCATAAGAACACTCCATATCCATTCTATTAAAAATAAGTCACTTAAAATGGCATTACAGTTATGAAAACTGTGTCATTTTAGCGAAGTAACAATTTTCATAATTTTCAATGCAATTTTCACATGCTGATCAACATCAGTAGAACAGTAATCACTAACTGCTCACTGTGCTTTCACATATTTCTATCTAAAATAAACTTTGTTTTGTTTTGGTTTTTTTGGGTTTTGTTTTTTTGATGGAAACCCATGAAGGCCAGGGTATTTGTCTGCAGATAGTCCATTTCAAATATTACAAATACTTATAAGTGTATAAAAATAAACAGTAATTTCAGAATAAAAATTCTGCCCTCAGAAGTAGCTGAGAAATAATTTCCAGGTAAAACTAGTACTTGATTAATAGACAATTGTTGAAATTAAGACCAAAGCTAAATGATTATGTTAACTACTGTATTCCTAATGTTAGCAAGCAAGAGTCATTCTTTCAAAGAGCTCTTCACACTCTCTGTGTACCCTAACCCCTTCAGTAATGCTTTTGTAAGTCAGCATCTTTATTTTCCTGTTAAGATGATAAGTGACTGGCTTGTCTGTGTAGCTTCCTGTCGTCATACAGTCATAGACCTTGAGGATCAACCTGGGAAATACTAGAATACAAACAGGCAGTATTTTATATGGTTTTAATATACATTCACATACATATATATGTACACATATATGTCTCCATATTTCCTGGGAAATAAAAGATATAACATTGTATGCATACAGAAATCTTCATATATGATGATTTGGTAGGGAAAACTGTGAAAGCCCCAAACACCTGTAGAATCTCACCCCAGCTTTGGAGTAACTCTGAAAAAACTCTCTCTTCTACATATGTATTTCTGCTGGTTTAGACTTTGTGACTTAGTATGGTACTTTCAATTTTGTGTCTATAGCCAGCTGTCAGATAAGTTGCAGACAGTTGATCTCATTAATTAATTCAACAGTGAAGAATGGAACTACTCAAGTACTATTTTTCCTGCGGGAAAAAAAAAAAAAAGCAGATAGATTCTGGGAACCCCTCACAACCTAAATTCTTTCAAATAAATTGAAAGAAACTTTCAAGCCCATGTTTGCTTTAAGTAATCATCTGTAAAGTAAAATGGTCTCTGGTTAAATTTTCCTAGAGCAGGTGTTTAGTTTTCCAGAAATGTAATAAATATAGACATCTGCATAAAATAATGGATTAGCAGGAGCAAATTTTCTCATACAAAGAGACTAATTTTTTGAGAATTTTTTTCCCTGAATATCATTGAGCAGGTAAATGGATTTTGCTTCAGATTTCTTTATTTTACTCTGTATATATTTGCATTGGAAAAAGTTATGTATCTCTGTATCAATCTATGGTTTCCTCAATCACAGAATCACAGAATCAGTTCAGTTGGAAAAGACCTTTAGGATCATCAAGTCCAACCATTACCCCAGCACTGCCAAGGCCACTACTAAACCATGATCTATGGTTTCAGCCTTTCACTGTATATTCTGAAATGCTTGCACTGCAAACCAAAACTGGAAAAGATCGCTAGGTCTTTCACTAGTAGAGGTAGATGCTAGCCACACATTTAAGCATCCAAGCTTTTTACAAATCCTGAGCAAGAATAAGTCAAACAGCATTTCTGAGGTGGTATTTCAACTCATCATGATCTCCCGATTGCCACTATATATACTGAAGAACTCTGTAACGCTAGCCTACATGAAGCCCACCATAACAGTCTGTTCCCTGCTGTGTTTGTTGTGGCTTTTGGTTTTGATTCAGGGTTGGGGTTGGAGTGTTCTTTTGAATAATTTTTCATGATAGCTTCTGTTTTAAGCGGCTTTACTACAGTGACAGGGTGCCCTGGTGGTGCTCAGGAGATTTTCTTTGTCAGTAACTGAGATAAAATAGTAACCTGCTAAGCATCTGCTTGCTCAGTGATTTGAGCTGTACGGTAGCTGTCCTGAAATTGTCCTGGCTGGTTGCAGTCCAATAGCACTGCCTGCAATTGCTGTTGTTACTGCTGCCGTTATTTCTACAGGGTGAAGTTCACCCTGATATGGAGGATAGTACAAGGTCAATTTATTTCAGAAATCCTAGATCAGCCTTTTCTGATGCTGTTAAGGGAGACTTAAGCTGTGCTCAACTCTTGTGCTTTTTCCCTACATAAAATTGAATGTAGCCCATGTTAAGACCTTTCTAGCATTATAAATCTACAAAAATCTGCTATTTTCTTTTGTCATTATTAATAATAGTGGGCTGAATTACCAAACTTATATATAGCAAGTAGAGAAGTAAGGTTCTCCTAACCACACCTGTGACAAATGGTAACACAGGCTCTTTCCTTCAATTTGTCTAATCTCCCCATTCTATGAAACATTCTGTTGAAAACATTTTTTCTGTATTTAATGAGTGCATAATTCATTCTGTGTGTCTATCCTCTTTTTCAAACAAGCAACAGCTTATATGTGCACAATCTTTATAGGTCAATGGCACTGCATTTAATACATCTAAACTGCAAAATATATTTTATATGTGTAGTTTCTATTTGCTTTCTTTCCTGAGGCACACTCAGAAGCAGTACAGCATTGAACTAATATCAAAAAGAATGCCTGCATATTTTTTTTAATCATCTACATTTCTTTAATTCCTTTAGCATGAAAATTACCAAAATATATTACCAGAATTGTAACTATTTTCTTTAAGATTCTAGTGCCCACCTTCAATTTATATTAATTAATTAATACAATTTTCCTGCATGACATCCTTGTCTCTAAATTGGAGAGACATCAGTTTGATAGATGAACCACTCAGTAGATAAAAACTGGTTCGATGGCCACATGCAAAGAATTATGGTCAAAGGCTCAATGCCCAGCTGGAGAACAGTAACGAGTGGTGTCCCTCACGGACTGGTGTTGGGACCAGTCTTGTTCAACATCTTTGTCACTGACATGGACAGTAGGATTGAGTGTAACCTCAGCAAGTTTGCTGGTGACACCAAGCTGTGTGGTTCAGTTGACACGCTGGAGGGAAGAAATGCCAACCAGAGGGACCTCAGCAAGTGTGTGAGGTGGGCTGATAAAGTTTAACCATGTCAAGTGCAAGGTCCTCCAACTGGGTTGGAGCAATCCCAGGCACAGCTACAGGTTGGGCAGAGAAGAGATTCAGAGCAGCCCTGTGGAGAAGTACTTGGGGGCATTAACTGACAAGAAGCTCACCCTAACTCAGCAGTATGTGCCTGCAGCCCAGAAATCCAACCATATTCTGGGCTGCATCAAAAGGAGCGTGACCAGTAGGTCAAAGGAGGTGATCCTGCCCCTCTACTCTGCCCTCATGAGACCTTACTTGGAGTATTGTGTGCAGTTCTGGTGTCCTCAACATAAAAAGCACATGGAACTGTTGGAACAAGTCCAGAGGAGGGCCACGAGGATGATCAGGGGACTGGAGCACCTCCTGTATGAAGACAGATTGAGAAAGTTGGGGCTGTTGAGCCTGGAGAAGGGAAGGCTGCGTGGAGACCTCATAGCAGCATCCAGTACCTGAAGGGGAGATATAAGAATGCTGGGGATGGAGTCTTCATTAGGGACTGTAATGACAGGACAAGGACAGGACAAGTTCAAACTTAAACAGGGGAAGTTCATGTTGGATATAAGGAAAAAGTTCTTTACTGTAAGGGTGGTGAGATGCTGGAATGGATTGCCCGGGGAAGCTATGAATGCTCCATCGCTAGCAGTGTTCAAGGTCAGGTTAAATAGAGCCTTGGGTGACATGGTTTAGTGTGAGGTATCCCTGGCCATGGCAAGGGGATTGGAACTAGATGATCTTAAGGTCCTTTCCAACCCTAACTATTTATGATTCTATGAATATGCCTCATTTAAGATTAATAGATTGACCAATGTGCCCAGTACCAGAATTTGCATTGTTAGAGTTGCATTGTAACTTTATTCACTGCTCATGCCAAAAAAAGTTAGATTGCAAAGCTTTTCAGAAAATTTGAATTTCTTCTATTTTGAGTTTTTGGTATTCAGTTTGAGAGCAGAAATTGTCTATTCTGCGTAGTGAGTGACAACTGCAGGGAACTTTTGAGACGAAAGACATGAAGGATGAAATAACAGCTACTTCTGTAATTATTCAATTGGGCAAATGTTTAACAAAATACACAAGATATTACATTGTGGTCTCAAGTACATACCTAGAATATATCTATATTATATCTGAGTGGCTAGAACTTCACTCTGACTTAAGTGCATACTGTTACTGCTCTGTGTTTTGAGTAATTTGATAATTTTTATAAATTTCCTTTTTTTGTGTGTGTGCGTAACTTGTGAATTCTAATTTTCTGCCTAAAATCGGAACAGCATCAGCTTCTAAAGATATGTGTCTGAGGTTGCAATCTTACCTTCCACACTTGTGTTCCTTTGAATATTATGTTCACTGTTCTGCTATTATCACTGGAAAATAATAAATTATATAGTTATGAAATTAAGCTATGTTAATTATGCATGGTAAAGAAGAATAGAAACATTTTCATAAAATGTCAAAGCATACTCTCCATGTTCAATATGCAGGTTTTATAACAATAGGACCCTATTTCTACCTGTCTCATCTGTAAGACATGCTTTTGAATTGTGATCTCTTTACGACCTTTCTGCTCTGAAGTTGTAAGTGAACTGTGTTTGCACAGTCACATCACTTGTAATGTCTTATAAAGTTTGTTTTAGTGAACACTGGACAAAAAATCTCACAAGCGGGTATTTTGTATTGTAAACATTAGAGTGATGACACAAAAAGTGGAAAACTAGCAAAATACTGTAAGATGTTACTACATTTTTACAATATACCTGTACTTCCTCTTTGGATCCCTGAGGATTATTTAAGGGAAGAGGGTTGTTGCTTTTTCGTGGTTAATAATTGTTTTCTCTCTCATCAGATGAGGTTTTTTAGCCTGGAGAAAAGGAGGTTCATGGGAGACCTTATTGCTCTCTTCAGCTACCTGAAAGGAGGTTGTAATGAGGTGGGTGTTGGTGTCTTCTCCAGAATACCAAGTGGTAGAACAAGTGGAAATGACCCCAAGTTATGCCAGGAGAGGCTTAGATTGTATCTTTGGAAAAATTTCTTCACTGAAAGGGCTGCCAAGCAGTGGAACAGGCTGCCCAGACAAGAGGTGGATTCACTGTCTCTGGAAGTATTTAAAAGATATGTAGATGTGGCACTCATGCACATTATTTAGTGGTGGGTTTGGTGGTGCTAGGTTAATGTTTGGACTTGATAATTTTAAAGATCTTTTTCAACTTAAACAGTTCTCTGATTCTATGTTTTTTCTATTTGCATATATAATGTAGAGATGAGGTGGGGGCACTGAATTATTAAACATAGGGAAGCTGTCCAAAAGAAAATTCTTTCTAAAAAGTTCATTCATTTACAAATTTTGAAAGTATACAAGAGCCCCAACTTTTGATGAAGTTCCTCCTGTAGATAATTTTACATGCCTTATGTTAGCTTATGATCTCATTTATAGGGTATAAGGTCATAGTTAGTTAAGGAAAGACTCACCACAAATTTTCTGCCATTGAAGAATGTTAAGAAATTTAGACAACCATTTGCCAGATTGCCGTTGTGTCTGTGCATTAATATTCTTGTTTCATTTATATCTCTGAGGAACCAGAAGTTCTCCAAACTGGGAGATTATTTTGTTTGGGATTGTTTTGTGATTGTGTTTGCAATGTGGCTGATTTTTGGCTGATTTTCCAAGTGTTTTTTTAACAGTTCCAGATTTGAGGAACTTGAAGCAGGAATTAAGAATCAAATTTTGATGATAACTCCATCCATCAGAGTAAACTACTTTTTGTTCTCTTAAAGGAGACAAAGAAGGAGGGTCTCTTTGGGACGTATTTCAGCGTTGGCAGGGCTTTTGTTTTTAAAACAAACCACCTTACTACAGGGTTCATCATAAAAATATCAGGGCATGATAAGTTGACCAACTGGCTAGGGATATCAAATAGTCATGATACAAGTCTCAAACTATCACAGAAATTGTATAGTAAGAAAAAGCAACATTTTTAACCTTATCACATATCTTTTTGACAGGTAACAGTTCTGGGGATCCTTTAAACTCATATTTTTAAGCTATCAAGGAAAATCTTGGTAGAGATCTCATTTTCCAGAGTTTCTTATACACATTTTATTGAGAGACATTTATAGAAGACATCAGTCTCCAGAGGGTAAGTACAATCAAGTACTTTTCTGTTGGCTAATAAGTCTCTAGAGCGAGAACAAGGAAAAGAAAAATGGTTCAACTGCTTCTTGCTGTCCCTTTAGTCTGCTAAAGTTGCTATAGTAAGAAACCCCTTGTTTGTCAGTGAGGTGGAAACTGTAGCCCAAGGCAAATCACAGTCTCTATCTGATCATCTCTTTACACCTGATTTAGGCTTCAAATGCTGCATCCACAGGGTATGAATAGCATCATTGGCCTTGATGCATCACTATAAAGTTTTAACTGTGCATTTAAACTACTAAATTATGAGCTGCAGAACTTTAAGTAGTGTCATCTTTGCTCCCAAAGCCAGTTTCTATGAGATTGTAAGAGACAGTATGTTTTCCAAGCAATTAAGTTTATTTTTAATTGGAAAGCTATTCTGAATCATTTCCTCAATGCAATGATGTGAAATGTTTGAGATTATAAATAAGCAATTATCATATCACATCCAATGAATTATAGACTTTAACTAGCAGAGAAATAGATTTCTAATTGGCTATTAAGCATTTCACCAAATAACTACATGGAGCGACAAAATTTTACAGGGGCATAAGTAAGTTTTATTCGTACAACATTGTATATTCAGGTAACATTTAAATGCTAAGTAACTATGTAAACAGGAATTAGAAACAAGTATTTATTCTGGTTAATTTTTATATTTGCTAAAATAAATCAGTTTGTAATAAAAAAATAAATAAACCATGGTAATTGTGAATGTATTTAAAAGAATAGAACAAATTAGCTCTGAGCCCTTTAATAATTTTGGTGCACACACTAATGATTCAGATCAACACATTTGCATTTTAAGTGTGGGGCTTTTTTTACCCAGGTGAGAAGCCTGGTGAAAACAACACACATACATATGTCTGTGTTTTTGCAAGCACATGTATGTGTGTGAGAGGGAGAGACTTCAGGGTATTTTGTTCAGATTTTTTCTGTTAAATTTTTTTTTAACAAGGTGAAAGGTAATGCATCCTTTTTACACCTTACTAGTGCTCTATTTGTGTGTTTACACATAACAACAGTTAAATGCTGTGACCCTCACTGAAAAAAAAATAAAAATCCCTGTAGATTTCATTAAAAAGCTCATTCCACCTTCACTGACCCATTGAGAAAGCCCTGTAAAAAGGTACAATAAATTGCTATGGCTAGACACTAGGTTGTTGGATCTTTAGATACACATAGGTATATATGCAGTACCTCTTGTGAAATTTTGTTAAACTGTGCAGTTAAAGGATCTGAATCTACTACACAAAGCGGATTTATATCAGATGGAATTCTCCCTACCCATGTCCTGGCCAGTCCCTCCTCAGGGGGTATTGCATCACTCATAGACCATCTATTAAATAGATGATATAGTAAAACATTAGGCAAAACACAAGACACATAGCTACTGAAAAATTCTCATTGGGACTTTCAGGCCATTTCTTCAGATTGCATTTATATTTGAATGCCAAGAAAGTATTGTCACAAACAAAAGATATTTTGGGGAAAAAAATGTCCTCAGTATTTACTGAAGTACAATCAACTCTTCCAAGGCTCTAGGAAGCTCACCTGGACATGGGAGATTACTTTAAAGAATTTTCACGACATACCCAGAAATTCCCAGTAGGCAAGGAAAGCATTTGAAAACATCGGAATAAATTATTCAGTTCACCAGAAGAAATCCACCTGCTATGTGTTGCATTGACAAAGTCTGTTAAATCCCGGTTGGCTCCTTAATGTGTGAAGTAACTACAACTGAAATTAAACAGAACTAAATTTTTTTCTTCTTTAAAAAAATCTGGCAAGCATTTCTTTTTGTTTGACCCCTCATCCATGAACAATTTATCCCTTTAGGACCAGACTATAATGGTCTCCATATGGGATTGCAGCTTTAGGTAATTTGAGAAAGAGTTTAGTGTGGTATACAGATGACTGTTATTAGCAAAATTTCACAATAAAAGTACATTGCATTCATGTTATGTAATCTACCTGCTTAATCTTTACATAGTTATTACTTTAAATCTTTGCAGTTTCTGAATGCCTCTCATCTTGGAGCTAGCCTCTTACTTTTGCAGCATCATTACAGTAGTAGAGAAGTATGAAGTAGAATTTGCAACTCAGTTTAAATGTGAAGGACTAGCAGGAAGTAGTTTCCATGTGGCAACTTTGCTACATGAAGAATTTGTAGATCATTCAGACATTTATCTTGGCTGTTTCAGTAACCTTAGGCTGAAACTAAGTTTGAATTAGATTAATTGTAGAATTTTGCCACAGTTGCTTCATTTTAGTATTTACACTCTATGAGCATGATCCTCTAAGTATTTTGTCCTGGTTTAATATGTTTATGTAAGTAGTCTTAAGGACTTGATTACAAATTTACTTATTTTTTTTCAAGTAAAGTGAACCACATACAGGTGCTGGTAAGAAATTATTTTTTTACATACTAAAACATATTCTGTAGAAATAGCATATCTATATGTGAAATCCTTTGTCAAGTTTTCAGCTGCCCTCCTGCTTACTTTAATAGCAAATGTATTCTTATCTTGCAATAGAAGACAGTAGTTTTGTTTTTTTTTTCCAGAACAAAGTCATTTCAAATATTTACAAGTAGATACAAAAAAAGAAATAAAAATTCTTGTCACCCATGTGTGAACCTGTAATGCTTTGAAGCAAAACACATCCCTCATCTGGTGGGACTTATTCAGACATCAATAAATATCATCATAATGAAGCCAATTGAAAGAAGATTGATTCAAACAGTAAAGTTCCTTAAGCTTGTCCATTGACTGAAGATCATTTTGTATATATTGAGTATCTCACCTGACCTTAGTTAAGCAGCAGACTACAGAGAGGGAGGTGGTTTTCAGCATCAAGCTTAGGTCAGAAAATTTAAAGGCAATTTTGCATTTTCAGTCTATGCATCATCTCATTTAAAGGTTAGGGTAACAAAGTGACCTCGGCTACTCCTCTTCTACCTGCATCCTAATATCCATGAAAAAGAAATCAAGATGAATATTCCTAACAGAAGCCAGTGCATGTTCTAGAGCCACATACTGTAGGCAACTTGGAGATCAGGTCAATATGGGTGCCCCAGTATGCCATAAATAAATGTGCAAGTGTACTGCTGCGTGGAAGGTAGTGTCTCTTCATATTTGGAAAGAACCATTTTGCATTCAGATATACTAGTGTAAAGTAATGAAGTCCCCTGTGGTAAATGTCAATCAATACATATTCCAAGGTTAAAGTACAACCAACAGTTCTGTGGTAGGAATTCAAAGTACAGAATCAATTCACTTCCATTTTGTTAAGCAAGTGCTCAATTTTTTTTTTTATTCTTTTTTTAGTGTCTTCTGAAGGATGTTTACAAGTCAAAATGAAACTTGGTATGAACTTGCTGTATGGCATAAAACCCTATTCAGTAAGTCTGTTTATGTTTATTTATTTATGTTTACACATACATATCTATGTAGAAATAAATTGTGGCATGTGAGTTAAGAAGGTTTCTAAGTTTATATTTCATCACTGACTTATTTATTGCAAACAGTTATTCAAATATTAGTACTAATTACAAAGCACACAGCACTTCATGCTTCAACTATGCTTCTGCATTCTCATAATTCATCTGTAGTACAATTGCATGTGGAGATGGCTGATGACAAAAAGCGTTTAGGTCATTCAAGCCTGTTGCTGCTTTAATGGACAATCAGCATGGATCTGTCACTTTAGCAACATTAAAATCATATATGTATGTATACATACATACAAAGAAATACAGCTTTGTCTCATTCATTATACTGAAAGAGAGGTCCTTATATGGATGCATATGTGTAGGTATTTAAAGAGAATTTATGGATCATTGCTGGGATTTTGATTAATTTAATATTAATAAGGGCATTTCTTTTCAGAACACTACTTTGAAATAAATAAGTGTCAAGACCTTAAAGGGAATGTTTTCATGTTCATGTCAGGTAACATTTTGTCAAATTACTATACAAAGCATGGAACAAATTTGAATTCTCATGACAGAAAAAATGCAGCTCTCCTTCAGTGGTGAGTGAATACATCTGTAACTGCATTTGCTTAGTGAATCCCACTCTTTCAGAGGGTATAAGTGAGGTCAAACTCTAACCCAGACTGTGGTACAGTTAAACCAACTCAGGATCCACTTAAAGTCAGTGCTAAGTAGGCACTTTCCCTTAATGTATGTAGGTATTTATTGCAAGGCCAGGTATACCATTGTAATGTCCCAGGGCACTTTATAGGGCACAGGGTGCTGAGAGATGCAATTAGGATCACACTGGGATTGCAATAGCCAATCCCAAGAAACTGTTTCTCTGGATAATAATCAATGGCAGGATTAAATTATCACACTATACACATATATCTCTATTTATTTGCTTTGCCAAGTGAAACCACAAATGAGAAATAGGTCTTGATGTATTTTCAAGGTCACACCATGTACTTGTTTCCCTTGAAAAAGCTATAAATTTGTTGAATGCACCCCTATGAGCTAACAGTAGATAACAAATGGACATGCTGAGGTAATCTAAAATTGTGCACTCAGTTTCTAATTCTGTATCTTGACTTTTAAAATTACTTTACTTTTTGTGGTGGTGATGAGACTATGAGAAAACATCCAGACAGACCAAAAATATGACACACACACAGACGCACAGAGCAATAATCTCTCTCTTTATAGTGTTCGGGGTGTGAACTTACACACATATACAAAGAACCTACAATTAAAATCCAGTTAGAAGAATGTTTGTGTACTTTGTTCACAGTTGGGCAAATTAGTGCTCAGCAGTAATCTAACTAAGAAATTTAGGTCCTACTGGGAACAAGGGGAAATCCTTTTATGTCTGATGAAGTCATAGAGACTATTTAAAAAAACCAACCGAACATAATAATTTGATTTTCTTTCCAGGAAGTTAAAGGTGTTACATCAGGGGGAGTGAAGAATTGCATTTTCATTTGAACACTACCTTTCATCCTAGATAGTTTATGGTCTTTGATACAAGTTCTTCCACCCTGCTTTAAGGCCAATGAGTATTATTCTCCCTCTCCTAAACAAGTGCAAATGAATGGTGTAATTTATGTAAGACTATGAATCCAGTTAGTTGCAGAAGAGTGAACAAGTGCGGAGAGTTCTGGTTTCTGCTTATCTGCTTTTTGGATCTCAAGCATAAGATACTTTAATGTTTATTTATATAACGACTCTCAAGGTTTTTAAGCATGGGCTATACCTTGTTACTGTAGTTGGCTTGTGAGTTTGGAACTTTTTCGTTTTCTGAAGTCTCTTTTCACTTGAATAACAATACAAGGAATGCTGCAATGATCCCTGTTATTTCAGTCTTCATTTCAGAAAATGCAGACTCTGAATCTCTAAATGATTATGCAAAAGAATTAACAAATGGTGTTAAAATTTGGATTTCTTATACATGGAAGGTTTTCATTTACCTACCTGTTTTAATGATCAGAAACTTAAGACTTTAAGATTTTTGATGAAAAGGAAAGTCTCAGAATTTATTTGATCTTAAAATGAATTGTCAGGCTTTTGAACTCCTGTTCAGAAGGGGACTCCAGGAGGGTGCAGGCCTATACCATGCCATATCCAAATCACATACCATATTATTTGAAATAGGTGGAATTTTTATTTTTTTTTATGCTTAGAAGGCTGTAACAACTTCCGCTACTGGTGAATGTATTATACTAGAAAATTAATACTGTGCAAAATACTGAATATTGACCTTTTTTTAATTTGTACATTTTTTGTTGGCAGCAACCTGTGACAGTATTAACTTCTAACATCATTGCTGACTATCTTAAACTGACAATGACTGACACTTTGCAGCAGGCAATTATTACAGCATCCATACTAGCAAACTCTGTGCTTAGTAAAGCTAACAGTTCCATGTTTCTGGAGATTCTGGAGGTAGAGGGAATGTGTATATAAACCTGTTTTTTAGTTAGATCTGTATTGCAACCTATGTTTCATTTCATCTCTCATCCCCAAAACATAGAAGACTGACTACTAGCTTGTTAATATTTCTGTTCAGCTTGATGTCTGTCAGTCACATACACGTAGAAAAGCCATAGACAAAGCTTATCTGAAAGCACTGTTTAGATGGATGCAACCTCTCCTATGTCTGCCCACCTCTAACTGTCTGGAAAAAAAAATTGTAGAAGAACTTTGTTGCTTGACTGTCAATGACCACCCATCATGTTAGACAGACAGTTGGAGAGGAGAGGCTGATGGAAAGCCCAGTGATAACCATTAATTAGACTCAGATATGGTGAAAGCCAAATGGATTGTGCCAGCATCATGATTAATATTACCACAAGAGGTTTATGACGACAATTGATACAGAAAATAATTCACAGTTGAAAAAATAGTTCCCTGGGGTGGAGTGGCACATCCAGAGATGCCCTGTGGTGTAGAGGAGAGGGGCATTGCTGGACAAGGGAGCCAGGCCACCACCCTTTTGAAGGATCAGAGCAATTTTTCTCTTCCCTGGGGGTGTTCTAGGTGCTGCTGGTATGCACTGGGCAGAGGGCAGGGGCTTGCTTCATACAGGTTTGTTATTTTCCATGCTCTGAGAGTCTGAAGTAAGCAAAAATTAGTTAGTTAGTTTTTGCATTAGGTGAGGTATCCCTGCCATTGGCAGGGGGATTGGAACTAGGTGATCTTAAGGTCCTTTCCAACCCTAACTATTCTATGATTCTATATGCATTGCAGAAAAAGAATCTTAGAACAGAAACAGTCACTGTGAGTGGAGATCTCATTAAGTTTTAAGCTCTGTGTCACTAAGTGGTATGGTTTGTTCCTCCTGGCCACACCAGTTAAATTCTGCCATGACAAGAAGTCAACGAGAAAAGGCTTACTTTAAAAGTGTAAGAATATTAAGCCAAAGTGAGAGCCCAAATGGTTTAAGAATTAAACTAAGAGCAGGAAAAGAACTAATACTGCTATACCTGAAAATATTTTCCAGGATATCATGAGGTCCTCTACTTTTCTGTGAGCAGGGTGTGAAATCATTCTCTATTGCACATTGTCTCCTTGCTCATTTGCTGCTAATAAAAATATAATGAAGTATTAAATAAAATTATATCGTGTCAAATACATATATTAAATATATAATTATTGAGCAATTTAAGCTAAATAATAAAGTAAAATTGAATCACTTTTGACTTTCCATATTATGCATATTTGCCAGGCAGCTGGAAAACACTTCTAGTGTTGCATGCTTTTAGTTTTAATGGCTGGTACCAAGTTGCCATTATTTAAACTTCTTACAATCTTACTTTAAGAATCACGTTTTCTCAGTGACGGTTACCTAGTTAAAATTTATTATCAGACATGAATAATAGGTACGTGGTTCAGGTCTTTTGATGCTTCTCTGTGGTGCTGATTTTTTGTAACTCTGTGTAGTGTGTGTATCTATTGCCACATATTATTTGTGTGCACACACTTCCATTTCATTCATTCAACCTAAGACAGGTATGTGCAGAGCTGAATAAAAAATATGTTGCAAAAATTTTAGTTAGCAATATTTTATCAGATCTTAAGTCTTAAGTACTCACTGCATTTCATTTTACTTATGTTTTCAAGATATTGCAGGGAAAAACACTTCTTTAAAATCTTAGCATTTTTGATGTAACAGAAAAGAGATGGAGAAGATAGAAACAGGAAGTTATGTCTACTTGTGCTGAAGACAAACAGTATAATCAGAAATCTCTATGTGTCATTGCTAGATCCATTTATCATTAAGATTCACATTTCAAAACAGAAAAGGGAGTAAACTCTTCCACCTCTTATATAGGAAAAGGAGGTGAAGAACACACACACAAAGATTGTTTTTAAAACTGTACATGTCTTGGCCATCTTTGTTAATTTATCTGTATACACTGAATCTTACTTTGTACAGAGCTTGCATAGTTTTTATCCGTTCAGATCTTGACTTTTTGCAATATTCAACTATCAGAAATGTGTACTCCTTTTTAAAAATTCCTTTTCTGGAGAAAGTTATCTTTTTCCCTAGAACAAACACTCCACAGTGTGAAAACTAAAAACCCAGCAAAGGAAAACTTTGCTATATTTCTTCATAAACAAAATGTTGCATATGAGTGGCAAACATTGCTGAAAACCACCTGTCAGCCAGCACCAATAGACTGTTCTTTAATTTTGTATCCATCAAAGTATAAATGAGGTGCTGTGCTCTTACAAGTGCTATGGCAATATTGAAATTTCTTTCTTGAATTATACTATGGTATCTGATTCTCAAGGAGAATTGCAGTTCTCAGGGTGTTTTCCTGTAGGCGCAGTTCAGGAATTACATTGAAGATAGTTGAATTTGTTTGTATGGAAATCATCTTAAACACTGTGCTGGAGCAGAGAAGAAATAGCAGTTCAGTGCAGTCAGTTTCACACAAAGCAATGTCTTGGTTATAGAATGAACTCTGGTGGTCTAGTAAAGTGAATTTATTACTGTTGTTAATTTATTATTTATGATGTGCTAAAGACCTAGAAATCCCATTCAGGACCAGTCCCCAGTTAGACATGGGATGTATAGACAGATAAGACAATTCTTGCCTCCATAAGGTCTACAAGTAGTTATTTGCAAACTGTGATCCCCTTGACAAAAGCAAGTCTGTTAGTTTCTCAGGAAGTGAGAATGTGAATGTAGAGATTGAATTGCTGAAATCTTGAACATGAGTTAGTCAGTGTATCAGATACGTTAGTACTATGGTATGTTGTAAGGATTACAAATAGATGAACAGACATATTTTTCTGGATCCATAATACTCAACCATGTAAGTAAGAAGGAAAATAGAAATTTGCAGATGAATCTCAAAACTGTGAAAATTTGCATATGTGTCCAACTGCAAGAGACCACTTAAATGATTTCCCTCACATATGATATTGAAATTTAAACTTGACTTTTTAAATATAGAGTCTTAGAATCATAGACCCTAAACTAAACAATTGTTCAGGTTGGAAAAGACCTTCAAGGTCATTTGGTCTGACTGTTAACACTGCCAAGTCCACCCTTAAACCATATCTCTAAGTGCCACATCTGTATGTCTTTTAAATGCCTCCAGGGACGGTGACTCAACTAGTTCCCTTGTAAGCCTGTTCCAATGATTGACAACTCTTTCGGTGAAGAATTTTTCCCAAAGATCCAATGTAAACTTCCCCTGGTGCAACTTGGGGCCATTTCCTCTTGTTCTGTCACCTGTTACTAGAAAGAAGAGTGACACCCACCTTATTACAACCTTCTCTCAGGTAGTTGTAGAGAGTGATAAGGTCTCCCCTGAGCCTCCTCTTCCCCACACTAAACAACCCCAGTTTGTTCAGGCACTCCTCATAAGACTTGTGCTTTAGGCCCTTCACCAGCTTCAGTGCTCTTTCATACTCTCCAGCATCTCAATATCTTTCTTGCAGTTGTCATGGTTTAAACCAAGTCCACACACTCTTTTGTTTCCCCCCCCCCCCCCACCTTCCCACTCCCGGAGGGATGGGGAGGAGAGCTGGAGGAATACAACTCCCATGGATTGAGGTAAAATCAGTCCAGCAATTAAGGTATAACACAAATCACTACTGCTACCACTAACAAATCAATGTTAGAGGAAAAAAACAAGGAGAGAGAATACGATACCACCCGCCGAAAACGAGCCCAGCCGGGAAGAGAAAGCTAACCCCTCCCCTCCTGGCCAACTTCCAGTTCCCTCTCTGAGCCCAGTCCAGAGGAGTGTTAACCCCTTCCCTTCCGACCAGTTTCCAGTCCCCTCCCCGAGCAGGACGTGCTGTGGTATGGAATACCTCCCCGACTAGCCCAGACCAGGCGCCCTATCTCTTCCTCCTCCCTGGCAGAGCATGAGCTACTGCTGAACCCATGACAGCAGTGAAGGGGGACCCAAAGGTGAACATAGAATTTGAGGTGCAGTCACAACACTGCTGAGTACAGTGGGATGATTCCTCACCTAGTCCTGTTGGCTGCACTATTTATAAGCCAGAATGCTATTATCCTTCTTGGACACCTGGCACACTGCTGGCTCATATTCAGCCTGCTGTTAACACCTCCAGGACCTTTCTAGCTACTTTCCCTCCATGCCTGATGTTGTGGTTTAAGTGTTGAACCTAGGACACCTGTAGTGTTTCATGGGGTTATTGTGACCTAGGTGCAGAACCTGTCACTTTGCCTTGTTGAACCTCATACAATTGGCTTCAGACCATAGATCCAGCCTGTCCAGGCTCTTCTGTAGACCCTGCTTAACTTCAGGCAGATAAAACCTTTGCCCAACTTTGTGTTGTCTGAAGACTTACTGAAGGTACTCTCAGCCCGCTCATCCATATTAGCACTTGTGATCATTAGCACTTGTGATCATTAGCACTTGTGATCCAACTGGAGTTAAATTCATTCATCAACACTTTGGGCTTGGTCATCCAGCCAGTTCTTTTATGCAGTGAACAGTACACTTATCCAAGCCATGAGCAGTCAGTTTTTCTAGCAGAATGTTGTGACAAATGGTATCAAAGGCTTTACTGAAGTCTAGGTAGAAAGCATCTACAGCCTTTCCTTCATCCCCTAAGCAGGTCACCTTAAGAGGGAGATTGAGTTAATCGAGCAGGACCTGTCATTCATAAACCCATACTGACTGGGCCTGATCACCTGTACATGCCATGTGATGGCACTTAAGATGATCTGCTTCATAACTGCTCCTGGCACTGATATCAGACTGACAGGGCTGTAGTTTATCAGATACTCCTTCTGGCCCTTCTTATAGATGGGTGTCACACTTGCTAAGTTTCAATCAACTGGGACTTCCCCAGTTAGCCAGGACTGCTGAGAAGTGATTGAAAATAGCTTGGTGAGCACTTCAGTTAGTCCTTCAGTACCCTTGGCTGGATTCCATCTGGTGTGTGTCTAAGTGATGTAGCAGGTCCCTTCTTCCAAAAGTCATAAACTCTTTTTCTCCTGAGTTCCAGTTAAAGCTATCTGTTCAGCCAGACTGGTCTTCTTCCCCAACACCTTTTCTTTTGGCATGGGGACAGCCTGCACCATTAATATTTCCTTCTTAAGGAATGTCCATTTTGCCTACATGAATTTATAAAGAAAGTTCTTCTACTACTTTTACTGAGTTTTAGCTTTATGTTTGATATAGAATCCAGTAGAATGATTAGAAAGTGTTCTAGTGACTTCACTGATGTATGAGTTATGTATGTAAATCATGTAACCACTTGTTACATGAGCTAGTGGTTATACACTAGCTCATGTAGCCTGCTCCACTGTTCAGAAGAGTATTGATTTCTATTTTTCTGATGAAGTCAGGATTAACTAACCACTTATTGAGGGAAGGAATAGGTTGTGGCTAAGAATTGTGGGGAAAAAAACATTTCATTGCCTTTAAATGGTTCTTATTTGCATATGAGTACTTCAAGGCAATTTTGGAAGTTCCTCTTAATGCTGCCCTTGAGATCTCATTTCCAGTGTTTGGACGTTTTATCAAATAGCTCAGCTTACAGGACTGCAATTATCACCTGCAAAACACACATTGTATCTTTACCCCCTCATTGATCTTTTTAGTTAGTATAAAGCAGTCCACATCTTATGAATAACTAAACACATTTTTATCACACATAAACATTTCCTAACCTGTACAATATAACTGAAGTTTTCTACCCAGCTTCTTGTTTGCTTATCAACAAAACAAATTAACTCCTTATTCTTTCTAAACACTAAACTTTTACTGAAATCTTCTAAATGCCATTTTCCTAAGCAAAAGTGATGTATTAGCATATTATTGTAGACCACATATGTATGCTTGTAGAAATCTATCAACCCATAAAAAAATAATTCAAAAGCCATTTCCACTAAAACAGCAAACTTAAAATTCCATTCAAAAGGTTTACATTTCCTGGTGTATATACTTCTATCCAAGGGATTATCACGGTAAAAGTACGAGTCTTCAGACCTTTTGACACTTGCACACATGAAGACTTTGTCACATCAGAGCATGCATTACAGAGTCAGTTGTCATGTTCATAAGTATTTGTAAGACTCAGTTTTAGGTAAAGTGACATCTTTAGTTATTTCTTATGCAAAGAAATATTTCTAGACACTTCTATACTTCAGCCATTTCCATATTCCTAGACATAGTATTTTTTAAATATATCTGCAGCTAAAAAAGTTTCTTGGAATTATTGACATCAAATAAAGCTAAAACACCACTTTCAGCACTGCCAACTCAGAAGCTTCAGGTTCAAGTTATTTTCAATTTCTGGTCTGTTTGTTTAGTCAGTTGATTGGGTTTTGTTGTGGTTGGTTTGGTTTGGTTTTGTTTTTTTGTTTTTTGTTTTTTTAAGTGAATCAGATTGACATTTTCAATTTTCTATATTTGTAGTAAAAGATTCAGAATGACAATGCTGTCAACAGTTGTTCTTAATTTAATTTTCTGGTACTCAAATTGTATGTATTAACATTTTAAATTAAATAACAGCAATATTTAGCTTAATATTAGAATAGTATCATCTACATTTTTGAGTATTTTAAAGACCCAATTTATTAGAATTTATAAAGTAAGTATGCCTAGATTTTGGAAAATGACATATTACTCAAAATACCTTTTTTCCATTTGAAAGTGCCTCCTAAGGTCAAATGGCATTAGTATTAATGTTTTAATGACAGCAGTCTCATAACTATATTTTCCTGAAGAACAGTTTGCATTTTGCTCTCAACATCTAGGTGACTATGCTTTTCAAATTTTCGTTACATGAAATGTGATATCTATTTATATTTGTAGTATTTTCTAATGTTTCTTTATGCAATTTTAGTGCTTGTTTCTGTAAGTTTTATACTTTTCATAGTTCTTCCCTGCATAGAAGTGATGATGGGTGTGACTGGGAAAGGGATAATGAAGTTGTAATACCTGACAGAATGTGAGCTGTGCTACTGTAATTCATATATTGTGTGTTGCTAATGTGTTTGCATGCTGAATTGCAGAACTGCAGATCACACATTTATGTGTTCTCAGGGTTAGATGAGGCTTTGCAGAACAGTAGTACAAATAAAAATGGAAAGTGTTTCTAGGAAAAGATTTATTCTAAGTAATTATAATGACTATTCTATTTCTTCCCTTGTTTCAAAACAGAAAAGAAGGAAATGACGGTGGACCACTGAAATTAATGAACAGTTTATTATTAGTATCAATGAACATAAAATTGAACATGTTTCATCACTGGGTTTTTAATGAAAAAGAAAGTAATTATTTAATCTTAATGAATTAGAAATAATATGAGATTAGAATAAATATATTTAAACCTCCCATAAAAGTTTTTTTTTCTATTGCAAGCTACTTTAGTGAGTTGCTCAAGGCCTACTATGGGCTTTAGCAGAAATGTTAGTACTGAATACATGATGTCTTGCTCCTCTCTCCTGTCTAGCAGCAGAGTTCAACAGTGCTTCAGAGGCAACTTATCTCCTGAAGTTTCAGTACTTCTGGTTTACATTCTGAAGAGAAGGTAAAAATTTAAAGTATTTAAAGCCTCCGCAAATTTACTGCTAGTAATAACCTAAATGGGAGACAAATCCACAGTATTCCCCTTTCACAGAAGTTGTATACAAACCCTGGATGACTCTGAGTAGCTGAATTTCTAAAGCAGGCAGTCCTGTTTCTGCCTAGTCTGGATGTTACATTTTGTAGTAGTTTAAAACTTTCAAGTTTCTTTACAAAAACGGGCTGTTTGAGTAACAAACTTGACTCTTTATTTGACTTTTTAAACACAAATGCTACTTTAAAGTAGCTTTGTAGTCTTTGCACTAAACCACAAATATATCTTGTAATTTTGAGAACCTTCCCCTTTTTTCCCCTCAGCCATTTTCTGGTTGCTTATAAAATTCTGTAACCAAGGAAACTATCAATTTGTTTAGATGAACTTATTCTGAAGTTCAAAATTCAAAGTGTCTCTAAAAATTTAAAAATAAGCAAAGGACTCAAACCCTCATAAGAGTATGTTATTTTAAAGCTTAGGTTAATACAAATACTTTGTTTAATTATTTATTTGAAGCACCCATTGCACAAGTAAAGTTCAGCTTGACACCTTACACTGAGAGCTGTAGTTCTTTAGGTTACTCTTGCCAACTTTCCTTTTTCTTGCACTTCTTAGAGACATAAGTTGTCCTCAAGATGTCCCTATGGCAAAACAGACCCAGAAATTCCATAGTTTTGAAAGCTTGGGAAAACATAGAATCATAGAATAGTTAGGGTTGGAAAGGACCTGAAGATCATATAGTTCCAGCCCCCCTGTCACTGGCAAGGGGTGCCTTACACTAGACCATGTCATCCAAGGCTCTGTCCAACCTGGCCTTGAATGCTGCCAGGGATGGAGCATTTACCACTTCTTTGGGCAGCCTGTTCCAGTGCCTCACTGCTCTCACAGTAAAGTACTTCTTCCTTACACCTAACCTGAACTTCCCCTGTTTAAATTTAAACCCACTACTCCTTGTCCTATCGCTACAGTCCCTAATGAAGAGTCCCTCCCCAGCATCCCCAGTATCCCTACAGCCCCCCTTCAGAAACTAGAAGGCTGTTATGAGGTCTCCACGCAGCCTTCTCTTCTCCAGGCTGAACAGCCCCAACTTTCTCAATCTGTCTTCATACAGGAGGTGCTCCAGTCCTCGTGCCCCTCCTCTGGACTAGTTCTAACAGTAACATGTCCTTTTTATGTTGAGGACACCAGAACTGAACACATTACTCCAAGTGAGGTCTGACGAGAGCAGAGTAGAGGGGCAGGATCACCTTCTTTGACCTGCTGGTCATGCTCCTTTTGATGCAGCCCAGGATACGGTTGGCTTTCTGGGCTGTAAGCGCACAGTGAAGCCAGCTCATGTTCATTTTCTCATTCACCAACACCCCCAAGTCCTTCTCTGCAGGGCTGCACTGAATTTCCTTTTTGCCCAACCTGTAGCTGTGCCTGGGATTGCTCCCACGCAGGTGTAGGACCTTGCACTTGGCATGGTTAAACTTCATGAGGTTGGCATCAACCCACCTCACAAGTGTGTCAAGGTCCCTCTGGATGGCATTCCTTCCCTCTAGCGTATCAACAGAACCACACAGCTTGGTGTCATCGACAAACTTGCTGAGGGGGCACTCAATCCCACTGTCCATGTCAGTGACAAAGATGTTGAACAAGACTGGTCCCAACACTGATCCCTGAGGGACACCACTCATTACTGATCTCCAGCTGGACATGCATAGATGTCTGTCTACATGCTCTTAAGAGTTGCAAGACTAGATGAACTTAAGATCCTTTCCAACCCTATTTTATGATTCTATGTTCTATGTACACAAACCACACCAATTAGCTATTGCAATATTTTGTTTATTTTATTTTTTAAAACTCAGAAGTAAAATAGAATTCTTGAACTTCAAATCTGCCTTAACCTGGAGTATATATTACTCCTTTTTTTCTTTTTTTCTTTTTTTTTTTTTTAACCAGAAGACTGAGAAGTGATTATTTGAGTCTGCTCCATCTGGAGTCTTTCCATTGATTGCAGTGGGAGTTTAGCTAAGCCCTTGATACACAACTTTTTCTTTCATAGAAGAGCATCTGCAATTGGGTCATTGAATCTATTCTCACACTAATTCAGGGTTATTTCCCTACAGTAAATGCATTGGCTAGTTTAGTTTAAAATATCACAAAAAGTTTTCACCTCTTCTGAAATTCTCCTCAGGGCTGTTCTGAAGCTTAACACATCATTTCACACTAATTTAATAATTTTATTTAGGATTTTGTAAAAAAAAATACTTAAATACCTCCCCCCAAATTCCCTGAGGTTTGGCTCATATTCCTTACAAACCTATGCTGCTTGCAGCCCTGCTGTTCTCAAGATAAGTATAATTCTTTGTGTTCCATTACTTAATGGAATAGGAATTGAATTTAACAGTTCCTAACTACTTGTCTTTCTCCTTTACAAATCAATATCAGATTGTCTTCTTGTAGGTGTGCCTCTTTAATAACTTTCCAGAAATATGTACCACCACTGTTTATGTGATCACTGCTCTGTGATTTCTCAAATATATTTGCAGGCAAATCTGGCTTTTGTATTGTGAAAAAATGTGATACTAACTGCCTGGTAACATCATATTTTCTCTTAAGGAAGCAGTAGTAACAAAAATGAGAAGGATGTATTCTTAATGAAATAAAATTAATCAATATAATTGTATATTTCTGGTCATTTATATATCCATGAAAATTACACCTTAATTTTAAGTCTAAGGTGAACATATTCAGTAAACCACTTAGATGAAAAAGCAAAGTTCACCTAAATGATATTTTTTTCTAATTACAAGCTCTCAATTCTTGCAAGTTTCTATAGTTTCTGGTATCCAGTAATAGGACACATGGGTCTGTTCAAAGCTGCCCCAGAGGAGGTTTAGCCTGGACATTAGGAAGCGTTTGTTCACTAAGAGAGTGGTCAAACACTGGAACAAGATTCCTAGAGAGGTAGTTGATGCCTGTCAGTGTTTAAGAGGCATTTGGACAATGCCTTTAACAACATGCTTTAACTTTTGGTCAGTCCTGAATTGGTTAGGCAGTTGGAATAGATGATCACTCTAGGTCCCTTGCAATGGAAATAGTTCTATCCTATTCTATCCCATCCTATTCCAGCCCATCACACCCTATTCCACTCTAATCTGCTCTACTCTATTCTACTCTACTCTACTCTACTCTACTCTACTCTACTCTACTCTACTCTATTCTACTCTATTCCACTCTGTTGCATTGTGCTGTGTTGCATTGCATTGCATTGCATTATGTTACGTTATGTTCTTCCAGAGAGAGCTGGGACAGGTCTGGTATTTGCAGAGCACATAATGGCTAATAACATACCGATCGGTTCTAGAGGGAACTGAATTTATGTGCATTGCCAAACAGAGACAGAATTTCCCCTTGTATCTGAGAAATTTATAAGAAAGAGGATTTTAAATTTAGTAGCAGGATACAGCAAAATTATTCTGACTAGAATTAAGGCAGGGAACAATAAGATCAATGGAATAAGAAAATTAATGTCTATGGTCACAAGGACTCTTTACAAATAGCTTGATCAAATGTACAAAGGATTTAGCCACAGCAAACATAGAACACAATCCCCTAGCTTAAAATACCATATCTGAAGATTTTAAAATTAGAGATCAATGACCCAGACAAGACGTTGAAAATGCTTGTAAAATACTAAGAAAGGTATAATCATAACCCTAAAAATAATAATGGGAGAAGTAAATTGCTCACACATAGACTGGTGAATGTTGTGCTATAAAGTGTTACATTTCTTTAAACGCAAATGCCTTTTGAAGTAATTTCCCTTTAACAAATCACAGAAACAAAATATTTTGATTTATTCTTGAAGGAAGCACAATAATTGATCAAAGAATTATTTTAATAGTGACTGTGGTGATTTCTTACCTCAGAGAAGTAAAAAAAAAAATTATAATTCAACAGAACAATTTTTTTCTCTTTTAAAGGAAAAATCCTATACAATTAAGAAAACAAACAAACAAAACAAAACAAAACAAAAAAAAACCCACAAGAAAACCCCCACAGTTAAAAAATTACCTAAAAAGCAGCTAAAGGGATAAAATGTTTTCAGGAGGCATGAGGAATGCTTATTAAGGCTTTAGGCTTAAAAAGAAAAGAAAAAAATGAAGGATCCCAAGACACTTATATCTGCTGAGTATGGCTAACCAGAAGAGTAAAGACAGTGTAAGTGGCAAAAAAAAGCTTTCTTACTTAAGTGGAAGCCTTCTCCAGTTGAATAAAACGGAAAAGACCGATAACTACTGCTATGTTAAGAGGGCCTTTTACCCCAGTAAAGGGTTTACCTCCTCCCTGTAAGGGGAAAGATTTCACCCCTTCCTCTGTAAGTTTGATGGGTTTGTTACAGCTGCAGGAAAGACAATACCATTGAGCCTGATTAGGGTGGCAGAGCCCTCTGCAGATGCTGCACCAGACAGCACACTGTATCAGAGGGTATTTTGACCGTCCTGTTCAGGATACCTGGTAGCAGATTCACCTATTGAGTTAGAAAAAAGTTTTAAATAAGTTTTAAAGCCAATCCTAAGTCAATTTGAGTCTCTAGAACCTCAAAGAAACCACATCAGGTTCAGCCCATTGACCAATCCCAGCAGCTGCGATGCAGTCTTCCGACACTTTCCTTCCCAGTTTCACATATTTATATGATCTAATTTGAATTTGTAACTCCTCATTACCCTCCCACTTTTTATCAACTTGGCAGCTAACTTGCATAAGAATTACGTAACTAAATTGCTAAATACACATGCACAGGAGAGGGTCTCCCAATCTGTGCATGGGTCTTTTGAACTGTGGATGTGATTTTTAGTATTACAAAAGGATTATAATGAAGAAAGTTCAACAAAAGTATACTTAACCATGTTCTCATGGTTCAGGTGTTGTCAGATGTAACATACTTCAAGGATGGTCTTTTTTGTTTGGAGATTTGTTAATCTTACATTTTCTCAGTCTTATTTTCCTCAACTCTGCTTTTCTTGATCCAGTTTTTACTTAAGCTTGTTTCTTCCAGTTGGTGTAAAAGCACAAGGTCTCCCCAGCCATCAGTTCTCATCATAAATCACTGTTGTTTCTCATTTGTCCTGACCCTTTAAGAGGCCATTATATCTGTTCAGGTTCTTTACAACTGTTGATTTCTCAGCTAAATACCTACGGAATTTTAACTATATATGATTCTAAAGCTTGAATATATGATTATGAAGCTTAAGCTAAGCACTTACGGAGCTTGAGCAGGTGCCTATGGAGCTTGAGTGGCTCTAGTTGTACGTGTTATTTTGGTGTGAAATTCTCTCATTTTACCATCCTTGTTTGTTTGTTGGGCAGTTTATCAGTGCATGGCATTTTTATGTTCCCACACCTGCAGAGAATAAACCAGAGCCTGGCCACAATATCTTCGCCCAGCTCCACTCTAGGTTAAGTTTGTCTCAGCATATGCCAAGGTCACAGTGCTGCCTGGGGAACTATTGTAGGTAGATTCTGTGCATGTTGACCACATTCCATCCCAGAAGTAGCAGCTGCATTTTACCCTAAAATTTCTTTAGTATAGTAACCTAACTTTGAGGATTTTGGGGGGGATGTGGTCTCTAATTTCCCCCATTGCTCCACAACTCACAAGTGTAAAGCTATAATAAAACAAACAAAAAAATAAAATCTAAGGAACAACACATTAAACCCATTATAATAAAATGCTTTCTAAGTGCCCTGGAAGTCCTATGACTGCTAGAGATGGTAGAGTCCAAAACTTTCAAGGTGTACAAGGAGCATCCAATGACATTAAAACTATAACAGACATTATTAGCAAGGTTAGTCTGAAGAACTTTTTCTAGTTGAATTGAAATTTATGAAAATGAAGAAATACAGTTAGCCAGACAAAGACAGTATCTGAGAATATGACATTGTTAAATTACGAATTTCAGTTTATAACCTAGCCTTCAAAACAGCTGAAGGAATGGAAGGTGAAAAAAGCTATATGTTTTGACATAGGATATTCTGCATTGAACAAACAAAATTTATATTAAAGAATGGAATAAGAAGATGCATTGATAAGCAAGAAATCTAGAAGAAGAAATAACTCTTTCAGAAGGACATCATCATACATTCGTTAAAATTATTTAAGATAATCAGAAATTACACTAATGGTCTGAGTGATGTTGTGTGTTTAGAGTTGAGATAAAAGGTATTAGCTGCAAAAGTTCACTGAAAATTCTTAAAGAAACTATGGCAGAATAGAAGGGGAAATTTAGTTGGTCTTGTTAGTAACATAGCTTATAGGAAAACCAAAATAGGAATAATTTTAATTATTCACTGTAAAAGTGAGCTACCAGTGGAATGCTACAAGCATCTTGTGTTCTTCAGTATATTTGTAAAAAGTCTAGTAAAGAAAATGGGTACTAAGATCACAAAAGTTTCTGATTAAACAATAATGAAATGATTTTGAGTAGAATAAGATAAATGTACCTAGAATGAACATTTGAAAGACCTTATGATACTAGGGGTGAAATCAATCTAATCTTTTTTATCTGTCTAAAAGTTTAATATCCAGACTAAACTTGTCATTTAAGGTTCTAGTACAGTGTGTGGAGATATGTAGTTTAGAAGGATGGTTCATCCATTTCAGCTCACAGAAAGATGAACCAATTTCTTTACTGTTTATAGGGAAATCTTAGACAAGATTAGGCCTTACTTTTTCAAGGCTGTAAGTGGAAAGCCATGCAAGTAGTCTGGACAGGGAAATGCCAGATAAAATTCAGTGTAAATAAATACTAAGTAGTGATTATGAGCAATTTAATACTATATATATGACAATGAGTGTATGTATATATACTAAACTATGCATACTAATTAATTAAAAAAAAAGGATTTTAAAATCATACAAAGTATACATTTGATTCTTTAAAATTGGTAGATAAGTGACCAGAAGTAAAAAATACAATGAAATGTAGGAGTTAACAGAAAATAAATAAATATTAAAAGCTAGAAAAATATCTTCACAGTACTACGTAAATCAAAATCATACTTACGTCTGGCACATAAGCCAAATTGTCCAAAAAACAAAAAAAGAAAGCAAGAAAGGATGGCCCAGACCCTCAGACAAGCAGATGGATATCTGCTAATTTCAATGGACTTGTAATATTTTAAAAGTCGGCTCTGGATGTTATCACAACCGTCTATAAATTTAGTATTTGCTAATCTGACAGCTTTCACATGTGTGTAATTCCATTTTACAGACAATTTTTAGTGACAGCATAAAGTCACATAGTTCTGGACATTGTTTCTGCATGGCACACTATGAGCACATTTTTTGTGAGCCAAAATACAAAGACATTTCATTGGGCATTTTTATTTACTATTACTACTAGGCACACAGCTCTTCACAAGCTTGCTGGCTGGCAAGAGAAATGACCTTAGGTCTTTGTTTTCTGTCAGGATAATCTTGGTAAAAATAGAACTACTAGATTGCTGCACTTTGATATCTTTTGTTTAATCTGTGTTTTTTAGTCTTATGTTTTTTATTCTTTTTGCTAAGATTTGAGAGCAATTCTTATACTTTTTTTTTCACTTTTAAGAGTATTCTCCTGCTTACAAGAGTACCCATTCCTTCAAAATGAAAACTTAGATTTTTAATGGCACATATTTTTAAATAAACATACTAACGGCTTTGTCATTAATTTTCTTTTTCTCCCTTATGAGTATTTTCATCAAATGAAATGCCTAATATGAAGCATACTGGAATCAAGCCTTAAATCTTCTAGTAGTCATAACATCATAATTGGAAAAACTTTGACAGCAAACTCTCAGTAGAAAGTACGTGAAGTGCAGAGGAACATTGGGAGTTGGCTACAGATGAAGAGACTACTTCAGTAGTTTGATTTAAAAAAAACAACAACAGTGTTTTGCATTTACCTCCTCTCTTTTTTCTCTTTTTCCATTGTTGCTACACATCGCCTTGTACAGTATCTTGGGCATGGTTAAAAAGTGCAGATATGGCGTATTCCTCAGAAGAAATGTCTATGCTAAGTGACAGTAGGAATCATTGGCTAGCCATTACAAAGAAACTTTTGATTACAGAAACATATGGTTTGGCTGCTATTTCTAGAATTAAGAATCCTCAAGGGATTTGATTGAAAGCATCACTTGAAATATGACAGTTTGTAAAAACATTAGCAGTCTTTCATGTTCTACGCCTGTTCATCATGCTTAAACTAAAACTCTACATAGATATTGCATGACAGTCCACATATTATTTAAAGGTTGTTTCCAAGATGTTAGAGGTGAAATAATGTTTCTTCTGGGCAGGTACATACTTTTGAGATTTCTCATATAACTGAGATGAAAAAAGATAGAAAAGGTAATGAAAACAAGGTTGGAAACTCAATTTGTCAGTCATTACAGAATTTTGTTTTGTGGCCCAAATACAAGATCTGTTGTTGTCTACTTGTATGTAAAAAATATAAAGATGTTCTAAAAAAAAATCAGAACCATAGAATGGTCTGGGTTGGAAAGAACCTTAAGATTATCTAGTTGCAACTCCGCTGCCATGAGCAGGAACACCTCACATTAGCCTGTCACTCACCTAGGCCATGTTCATCCAACCTGGACTTGAACACTTTCAAGAGTGGAGCATTTACCACTTCTTTGGGCATCCTGTGCCAGTGCCTCACCACCCTTGCAGTAAAGAACTTCTTCCTTATATCTAACCTAAACTTCCTCTGTTTAAGTTTTAACCCATTACTCCTTGTCTTATCACTACAGTCTCTAATGAAGAATCTCTCCCCAGAATCCTTGTAGGCCTCCTTCAGATACTAGAAGGCTGCTATGACTCCACGCAGCCTTCTCTTCTCCAGGCTGAACAGCCCCAACTTTCTCAGCCTGTCTTCATACGGGAGGTGTTCCAGCCTTCTGATGACTTGCTACGACAGCTCTATGTTCTTTTTATGTTGAGGACACTAGAACTGCACACAATACTCCAATGTTTACATCATATATTGTAAAAACTTAAAAAAAACACAAACCCTAAGCACAAACTATTCTTAAGAAAGCACCTTTGAAAGTGTCATGAGAAAGTTTGGGTGTTTTAGTACCTTTGGAAGTCTCATGAGAAAGTTTGTTGAGTTTTTTTGTATTCATAATAAGGCAATATTAATAAAGTCCACAAACTATACCTCTGAATACTTTGGAAATTTTTGGCATATAAAATATAAACTAAATTTACAGTTGCAACACTTCCAGTAATAAGTTGAAAGCACCATTCAGCTTCACATCATGCATTGCTAATTGAATAAAAGACCAAATTCACAAAAAAGAACCATAAAAGTAAAAGCATGAAAAAGTTATAAGGCATACTGTATTTTTGGAATGGAACTCAAAATACTGGCTAATTCCCATACTAGTCAATTTACTTCTCGTGCAGCAGCAAGACATATCCCATATAGTCCATGTGTTCTTATTCATATGTGACAATATTTTCACAGAACAATGTTATTAGCTCAGAGGATGGCCTCTTTCCAGTTTGTGTCTAACTGTTCACCAGCTTTGTCATCTATGTCACCAACCCACCAATCACTCCTGCTGAGGGATTGTGCTGAGAGACAAAATTTCTTCAGACTGACATAATGAGAAAAAAGCAACAGATACCAGTAGCAGCTCTTAGGATACTTTAGTTCTTCCTGCTGGGAAAATGACTTTTACCATGCTGCTTGCCAGACTGAAAGAGAAAGAAAAGAAGCAAGGTAGCTTGCATTTGTCTGACCTATTCTCAAAGGTGACAAAACCTCATTATGTGTTTTGTTAATTTATTTCACCATTCATTTAACTTCTTAGTTTGAGTTCTTGAAAATATTGGTGAAATATGGGTTCCATTTGAAGTTAAACCAAGTACAGATGTTGGAATTAGATGCAAGTTCAGCCTGAAGGCACTCAAAATCTAGGTGATATTCCCACTTCCTAACTGTGATTTTTCTAGTTTCAGCACAGAATGAGATGGGAACACCTTGCTGTTTTATCATTTTCAATCCTAATAGCTCTAGGAAAAAAGGGAAGAGGGAAGGAAGGAAGGAAGGAAGGAAGGAAGGAAGGAAGGAAGGAAGGAAGGAAGGAAGGAAGGAAGGAAGGAAGGAAGGAAGGAAGGAAGGAAGGAAGGAAGGAAAAGGAGAGATGGAGGGAGGAAAAGCTTTAATTTAAACCAACAGACTTATTTATAGAATAAGACTTAAATACATTTAATGTAACTTTAGGTACTCAAGTGAAGTAGTTTGGAATTCAGGAAAACTAGATTGGTAAATTCTGGCAGTTCATGCCTCCAGTGATTACAGAGGAAACAGAAACAAGCTAGGTTCTTAATTATATCTGAAAATTACGTTTCTTTTCATAGTGGGTCACTGGTTTTAACATTAAAGGCTGGATTTATGAATTCTCTGTGTTCTGGGATTCTTAGTGGTAAGGGATTTGAGCTGGTGGAGACAAATACAAGACTGTCATGTCCTGGAAGTCTTAGAAGAAGTGCATTCACACAGTAGAGGTGCTTTGCACATGTATTTAAAGTGTGTTAAAGTTGTTTGGAAAGCGCAGATCAGCTTCAGCTTTGAAGTACAGTAACTTTATCATTTTTGACAAAATTCTAGACATCCTTATGCATGTGAAGTTGATACTCTGCACATTTAGAGTCTGCTACCTGAGAGGAGTTCAAATTACTATTCAAGAAAGCATATCTGATTTTTGAAAAAATGTTAATTTATAGTTCATGCATTATAAGATCAGAAGGAACAGTTAAAGTCATCTAGCTGGACTGGACAGACATTTAGTTAGAATTCGGATGAAATAATTCTTATTAAAATTGTCAGTAGAAAAAACAGCAAACCAAAACAACTTTGATTTAAGAATTTTTGGTCAGACAGAATCAAACAAAATTAGATCATAAATTATTCTATTAGGTAGTAAGTCTTGGTATACTTTTAATATCAATTTTATGTAAATTCATTTCCAGTTACAGTCTTGTTTACTATAGTGAAGAGCTCTGTGTTACCAAATTTCTGTTCCCCTGTGGTTTTTCAATATCTGCTTTCAATCTGGAATCTCAGAAAGGACACAGTATTCATGTAATTATTCCTTCACTGCCCAAAAGAGGACACTATAAAATCTTTATTCCTACATATTTTACTCTGTCTACCCTAAGGCTGCCTGAGGGTAACACTAGCTTTTTAGTCACAATGAGGCACTGAGGTAATTTCCAACTGATTATCACCCACAGATAAATGATACTACATGAAATCATACAGTTTTACATTAAATGATGTTACAAAGCTGGAATATGACCCATTCTGAGTAAGGGTAGCATAATTTTATCTAAAAATAAAAATTAAAAAAAAACAAACAAATTGAGTTCATATATTGTCCCACAGATTGAAATCTGACATCTTAATGTCAGTCTCTGACAATCAGAATATGAGAATACAAGGCAACTTAGTATTCATGTTTTACATTACACTTCAAAACCACATTTCTTTTTACAGACAGATAAAGCCCTGTAAATCTTAGAGACTGTGTTTTAGCTGAGAAATCAAAGTCCTTAAGGGAACTGTTGACAAGAAACAAAACCAAAAAACTCAAGTGAATAAAGCTAAAAAGACTAAAATAATTTGTTTATGAATAACAAAGCAGAACAGCTCCAAATAGTGGCAAATGCAATTCTCTTTTATGTAAAAGGGCACAGAATAATTCAAGTGTATAATATTTGCAGCAGCTGTGTCAAATGTCCCACAAGCAATTCTGTCCTCACCATTTTTGTTTCAGTTCCTTTACCACCTTTAGATGAGCAAAGATCACAGAGATCTGTGGTATGCCAAATCTAAGGGGAAAAAACAAAGAGACAAACAAACCTTCACAAAGAAATTAAAAGTGAGTGTGAAATGAAAGAAAGAGGTAATTTATACGTACTTCATTTTTCTTCTGCCATTTACATAGCTGTGATTTTATACCGTAAAGCTGGGAAATGCCTTAAGTAAAGTAGCACTCAAGAAGGTACATTTTTTTGAGATAGCTAACATAAGTATATTAATGTAAACAGGCATTTTGGTTTGCATCATCTCTAAGTTGCTACTCACAAGTATGAAAGTATGACAAAATGTATCTTAAGAAAAATCCCTCCCCAAACTCCCCCCTGAGTTATTTAATAAGAAAAAGGTCTTATTGAATACCTGCATACTGGAAACCTTTTGACTTTTATTTTTTTTTGACTGGAAAACTTTTGACTTTTGTGGAAATTAACATGTCTCTAAGTAATGTAGCATGTTCAGTCTTGACTACAATCTCTGTTATCTAGCTCTCTCAACACAAATGATTCTGCAGAGTTTTCCCATTAAACTGAGCTTTCAGATTCTCAGATTTTTTTAAAACAATGACAAACCATAAAGCATGTTTGACAGCTACAAATACATTAAAAAAAATCGAGAAACCTGACTTATTAACTCACAGACTTTCACATATTTCTCTCTTGTATCAATATTTGCTTGAAAAAATAAGAGAGGCTTGCACACTCTTCACATAATTTTTACTTGGCTGGTTTGGACCCAGCCTTGGATTGGAAGAAAACCTCTACATTTGCCCAAAATAAAATATGCAAACTATATGATTTTGATATTATATTTATCCCATCGACCCATAATAACAGAGTGAGGACTTTTATAACAAGTGGCAGTTATTTATATTTTCTTTCATAGTCCTTTAATTTCTTTCTAATTTCATACATACATAGAAATAAAAGCAGGGCTTGAGGTGTGGCATTATAGCGTTCCTAGATTGTATGTATTGCTAGCTAAAATTATGGAAAAGTCGTAAATCAATTCTCTATGCTATGAATGCATTTCACCCATAACAGTCCTGAGTAACAACATCTACTGTTCAACTGACATTGTTGGTCAAAGGCCTTCTTCACTTCTGTTCATAGCAAAAAATCTGTTTACTTTGTTCTTTATAGAAAAGTAGGGGAATTTCACCCTATTCAATATGTATTCAAAAGACATTTGATGTGATACAAGAGTAATTATGTGTGCAAGAATACAAAAAAGAAGTACAATTCAATGATCATTACCATTGGAGTAATAGTCTTCAACTCCCATAAAACTTGGTCTATACAATAGACCATTATGATAATTATTTTTATACTAACTTGGCTCAAATCACAAAGTTAAGTCTGTGCATAATGTTTTCAGTCTTGGATTGCTATAACATACTCATGTCCTTTGCTTGACATAGTTACATATCGAAAATAATATTGTGCTCTTACCTTTTTTTGTTTGTAAGCTATCTGTGACAAAAATATTGACAAATTAGGTATGTTTAGAAGCCAGTTCTGTGGACTTATTGCCCTAAAACAAGAAGGAAAAAAAAAATTGAAGTAGGCAGTTGTAATTTATTCATGCTCACAGCTTATCACTGTTTTTATGTATGAGGATGCAGATGTCAAGTAACAGCAAACAGAAATTAGGATGACTGGTTTTGTTGTTGGTACTGTTTTGCAGTATTGGCAAGCTATGAGAGGAACTTCCAGCTGCTTCTAAGAAGAGTCCCTCTTTGGGGATTCTGGAGGATGGTGGAATTTTTATGAAAAGCTGCATAGGAGATGCACACCCATTGTGGGACTAAAACACAAAGAAAGCCAAATTGTGTGCCTGTTATGGCTGGTGATGTCAATAGCTACCAAAGCTCACCTTTATTACATGAACACAAACTAAGAGTAAGCTGGTAAATTTCTTAGCATTATGTAGCAAGCCTTGGTGTATTCTGTTTGGCTGTGTTCTGTTTTCCAGATAAATATGTGCTATCCAGACAGAGCACTCTTTAGTTGCTGTATGAGATTTCTGTGTAAGTACACAAAACTTAAGGTGTTGTGCCTGATTCTTATTTTATACACCAGGATAACATGGACTATACAGCTTATCCTTCCTTCTGAGACTCATAACATCATAAATATTTAAAACACGTTTTCAGCCTTTGTTTAAAATAAATTTAAAATTATTTAATTTTTAAAATGGCTTCTTAATGCTGTTCTCATTTGAAATAGTTTCAGAATAGGTGAGAACAGGGCACTCAGGATTTTGTGAGATCCATAAAGATATTTGTGCATTGCAGTGTTAAGCATTACATTGTCTGTTACACAACTGTTCCTGCTACTTAAATCACTCATGTTATTGAAATTGGAGTCAAAGTCTCTGAAACATACATGAGAAAATTCAAATTCTTCAGAAGTGGATTGCAAAAGCCATGGAACTTTTAGATCTTGTCACGGATTTCTTCCGCTACTGTCTTTACTCCATAGCAGAGTAATATGCAAATAGATAGAACTTAAACATGCCTTTGGATAATTGCATTAAGCTTCAAAATATCATAAAAAAGAGCTCTGCTTACATAGACAGTACTGATGCCTTTGGCTGATGCGGATCTAAGCTCAGAAAGAGAGTTGATAAGACATTGAAGTGATATTCACTGACCTCAATGAAAATCTGAGGTCAAAACCTTTAATTAGAGAATTGAAAAATGCACAACAGACTGAAGAAGTTCCTAGAAATTTATGAATAACTGTGGGGTGGAATTTAGTATTAGTCTGCCTGTCCTAGCAGAAGTTCTTGGTAAATTGTTGATGGGTAGACATGTACCATTTTATCTTTTACTTCTGATGAAGAACATTTAAATCCTATTAAATCCACATTTTCTATGAGACAGCCAAGCATACATCATGAAAAAGCAATTGACAGGATAATTATGCAGAGTTTGAGTACCTGAATCCCGTTTTTTTATGTCAAGTTTAAACTGCTTTCTATCTAGGTAATTACACTGGCAACTGATGGGATTTGGAAAAAAAAAAAAAAAAAAGAAAATAGCGAAAGAAACAAATGATTTAAAGATGCATACTTATTTTATATAGGGACACTATTTGAGTGGAATGTGTCCTCAACTTTTCATCAGTTAATGTCATCAAAAGAAAATAATAACAGAGGTTTCATTCAAATGGAAACAAAACAAGAGAAAAGATCCAGCAGAGGTGTAGGCAGTACAGCAACTTTTCTCATCCTCACAAATGTTTATAGGGCAATTGTATCATGTTCCCCTTACGAAATAATACAAGTTATATAGCTGCCTGTCTTCTGAAATACGTGCAACAAGCAGTATCAAAATAACCATGACCTCATTCCAATGAGGTGAGGAAATATCATTTCTATTTTATGGCTAGAAAAGCTGAGACAAGTGTAGCTAGAATATGTTTTGCCCAAGTTTACGGCAGAACTGTATGTGAAAAGTAGATACGGAAACCAGATCTCTTGATTCATGGTCTTGCTTATTATCCATAAATCTAAGTCTACTGTTTTTTACCTATATTCCTGTAACCTTCTATTGACATATATACAAAGTACTACTATCCAAACAAAGAAATTACACATATGCATTTGCTGTGTAGCAAGTTGTTATTTTCTTCTCGCCTTGGAAGTATCACCTAAAATTGTGGCCTTAGTTGTCCTCTTATCCTTTTGAATATTTTCCAATTATTTTTAGTGACTCACTTGGGATCATTATTATTGACACATAAAAGGGTCTTTTTGCCTGTATCATCAAGAGGTGCCAAAGGAAAATATATATCTCCAGTAGGCAAAGACTGCTGATCTGCAGATTTACATGCAAAAGTTTCACTAGTCTATTTTTTATTTATTTATTTATTTTACATTTTGAAAAAGGGCTTTATTGTCTCTCTGGTCTGAAACCTAATTAGATTGACACAGACACTGAATGTTTTATGAGACCATTTCCTTGCCCTCAGAAACTGTGTGGGGTGAAAATAAAGTATGGTGTTAATTATGACCCTAAGATATGGATCAAGCAGTGCAGTCAGCATAGCCACTTTCTGTTCAAATATTCCAGATTCTGAAGTCACAGTGACAGTCTGGATGTTAGTTTTGCTATTAACGTAATCAGAACTGTCTCTTATTTGGGGTTTCAAATTTCTCCTGCACTTTTCCAAGAAGAAATTTTAAGTTGATACACAATTATTTTATAGGTTGCATTACTGATTGGTATAAATACATGTATGAATCTGTGTACTACACTTATTTTATAGAGAGGAGGGTAATAAAAACAAGAATGAATTAGAGAATTTGTGAGTTAGAAACATTGACATTTGTTATGAATTGGCTGTCATATGTGCGTAGCTTGCAAAAGATAACTTTGTTACAGCTTCTTAATGTGATATTTAGGCAACTCTTTCACAAGCTCTTAGATTGATAGCATAAAAATGAGTTCTGGAGGGATATATGAAGTTTGAGAATTGCTTTTAGTGCTCTCAAGCTTGAATGCATTTATTATATGAATGTATATATCACAAGTCTTGCTCAGATTGTTTCTTTTCCACAATAGAGTTTTTCCACATGCCAGCAAATAACTTACATTCCCTGCATTCATTCGTATGCCTTCAAAACTATCTTACCTTTGTAAATATTTTATAAATTTCCTCTTTTTTTCCTGGCTGGACAAATACTTTGCAAATGCTACACACTATTCATTATCTAGTAGTTTGTGACAGAATCACAGAATAGTTTGTGTTGGAAGGAACCTTCAGGGAATGGTAACAGCTGAAACTGAGATGGGAAAATAAAAGTCTCTACATTTAAATGGCCATTTCCTAACAAAATATGCATTTCTATGGCTTTTCCATTTTTGGTACCTGCTGGTAGATTTTATTTTCCTTGAAGATAAGAGAAAGACCTCAAAAAATTGACTCAACTGTTTCTGTGACATAGTTAAAATTGCCAATCAATTAGGGAATTTTTCTCACATGTGCTATGAAAGCTTTGATGTTGATGTATACATTAAGAAATTAATAAAGCACCGTAGGAGCATAAGTTTAACGTCTTTTTCACAGCAGACACATTCCAGAAGGTTTTACTTTGGACTAGAAATAGTCCTGCAAACTGAACACTCATTAATATTAAGTGTATTACAATTACATCTTCAGGTTTAGTTTGATTGAAATGAAATTCAGTTCTTGTACTATAAGGCTACACTGTGATGACAACTTAAACATGACAAGTAATGACAACCAGGAGGCTTCCTTCAATGATGCATCTCTCACTTCAACTAAAATGCAAACGCATTTCCCATATGAATTAACATCACCTTCTATGTGGTATAGTTGAAAAATCTATTCAAATTCATAAAAAAGGGCATTTAATTTAAAGATTAGGTGGCTAAACCAACAATTTTTACGAAAGGAAAAGCCAGCTGTAGTTCAACCTGTCAGTTCTGTTTTGTGCTATGCTTTCTGTATGGCAGTGATGGGGTGTGGGTTTACTAGGTGTGGCACTAATTTGGCTTTTTGACTTCATTGGCTTACATTTTATTTTTGTGTTCCTGTACTGGATTTTGATCTTATTATCATCCCTGTTTTCAGTAGTTTACCATGTTCTTCACTTCTGCAGAGAATATTACCAGAGTGTACTAAAAGGCTGCTATAACAGCAGGAGTGGAAAACAAAGCTAAGGAGAGGACTGGTGTCTACTCCTGGGTGAAAATATTGAACTTGATTTCCTCTCAAATGGAATTGACGTTTTATTTAGTTTCTTCCCTTCACAGTTTTCCTAGGAGCAGCATCCATTCCAACAGCAAAAGCTTACATGAATTTTAATGCCCCAAATAACATCCTGGAAAAGTTTTAAAAATACACAAAAGTTTGTAAAATGAATTTTAAAAACTTAAAAGAGCATACATAAGGAAGAAGTTCTTTACTGTACTGGTACGGGTTGCCCAGGGAAGTTGTGAATGCTCCATCCCTGGTAGTATTCAAGGCCAGGTTGGACAGAGCCTTGTGTTGCATGGTTTAGTGGGAGGTGTCCCTGCCCATGTCAGGGGGGTTGGAACTACATGATCTTAAGGTCCTTTCCAATCCTAACTATTCTATGATTCTATGATTAGTAGTGACTCCTATATGGTGTGAAATAATATCCTTGTATTTTCTTGGACAGTAGGGCTGGAAAGAGGAAGTTGCATATAGCAGTCCTGCAGATGGTAAATGAAAAAAAGCAGAAAAAAAACCAGATATTTTTCAGACCAGTCACTGAAAGCAGTAACAACTTCTGTTTCTTCCATTTTGAGTTCTATTTGCCAGCATTTTTTAATGTCTACACACTGATGTGGGCTGTCATCTTGGGTGGGCGGACAGTGGGATAGACAGCTGAAAGGATGAAAACCATATCTCCTGGGCTACTTGACACATGGGAATAATGTGACTGAACACCTTTGTACTAAGTTTCACTTTATGCAAGATCTGCTCAAGAGTCACTTAACACTGCCTTTATATATGTTTGTAGGACACGTAAACAAGGCTTGCATTGTTTCAGTGCTGGGAAAGCCTGCCATACGAAATCAACCTGCAGTTCACACCTTTGACCTTAATAGTATATTACATAATTCTTCAGTTACCACATGCTAGGAACCTTCTTAATACAGTAAATCCTACAGTGTGTGTTTCAGTACTTGTATCCATTACTTGTATGTGATCTGTGATTAAGTCACTTCCTCCAAATCTGAATCTCTAGCATAATTTTATTCTGGTGGTTTTGAATGTTCAGTCTGATCACAATACTCTTTGAAAATCAAAATAACAGGATGATTACAGTGTAAAGTCTCTATGTACCATATATATTTAATACCATACATATATAAGTTAAATCCTTTGGCCCAAACCTGAGGCTCTCTGCATAGCATTTCAAGCACAGACATAACACATTGTCATACATAATTTCAAAGAGTATAGATAAGTCTATACTGAAAACAGGGTATCAGTGATCTTTGGAGAAGATCAGGGGAGAAACCAGTCTGTGAAGCTTTGGGGGTATGTACTGGAATGTGTACTATTTGTGATTTGTTCTGCCTGGTGCGCCGCTCCCTTGTCCTTTTACGCTGAATGTGATGATATGCCTGGTATCAGGTGAATAAATAAATGATCCCTGATTTCATCGTTTAACAAAGCCGATGAGATGCATGGGTAGTGTGAACTTCACCTGCCCTCAGTCTGTAAGGAGAAACATTGGACACTGCAGACTGAACAGAGGAATAGCAAAAGCAAACATAGTGTCCACATTAACAGTGCAAAATGAACAAGTAAAGCAGTTAGTGCTGGAGATTTGGTATGCATACTATATACACTTGGGTGAAATTAACTTCATTTTACTCCAGTCTGTTTCCAGGGACTGATGCCTATTATCAGACAGAGAGCATTTAGGTGGCACTAGTGGGGCACATCTTCTGGTTTATTTTCATCAGAAAGGAAATCGGGTCCTGATCTCTGAGCTCATACTAATTTATATATGCAATAACAAGCAGTAAGTAGGATTACCAGGAGAGCAGACTGAAAACTACAGTTCTGATTGAAACCAAATTGCTAATGTAGACAACAATATTACACTGAGCAAGAGCATGTGCTGTTTTTAGAATCAACTACATTATATACAGCACAGATTTAGCCTAAGGGTCTCAGCAACTGGTTTTGGTTACTCTCAGTACAGTTAGGCAGGCTGTGCATACCCAGCTTTCACTAACCCCAAGAACTAGTGTGAATTCTCTATAACATCTGAAGGGGGCCTACGAGGATGCTGGGGAGGGATTTTTCATTAGGGACTGTAGCGACAAGACAAGAATTAGCGGGTTTAAACTTACATAGGGGAAGTTCAGGTTAGATGTAAGGAAGAAGTACTTTACTGTGAGAGTGCTGAGGCACTGGAACAGGCTGCCGAAAGAAGCCAGGTTGGACAGAGCCTTGGATGACATGGTCTAGTGTAAGGCACCCCTGGCAGTGGCAGGGGGGTTGGAAGTAGATGATCTTAAAGGTCCTTTCTGACCCTAACCATTCTATGACTCTGTGATTCTATGACAGAATGAGGAAAGTCACAACACAAATTTTGGGTATATTTTCACTTTTTTATACCCATTTCTAAAATGCTAGATAATAAAACCTTTTGCCTTTTACCACCTGTTCCTTAATAAATTCTGATTGTAAAATGCAAACTTGTTTCAATATCCTAGATTTTGTTTTTTTTCAATCAATTGATTTGTTATTTTCTCCTCTAACAACCTGAATGCAGGAAAATAAATAAATAAATAAATAAATTAGTGTCCATAATATTGCCTTCTGCTGAATATTACTGTGCACACATTTACCAAAGAGTAGCACACCAAACTACCAGTTAGTGAAAAGAGGGCTTTGTGAATTCTTTTGTTCCTAACTGCAGGTGCTTTGAGCTCTGAAAAGATCCTGTGATCTGATAGCTGTTTTTCACATTCTGTGATCATGGGCCGCTTGCATAATACAACAAAGGTGGAAGATTGTTGCCTTCCCCAGGGTTGCTTAAAGTTACAGTCCTGATCTCTTGACCTTTAATTTCAGCAAGTTTGATTGCTCAGGGAACCCTGGTGTGCATACTTGGAGCTAGTATAGCATTTTGCTGTTCAGTTTATAGTAAGTGCTTTAACACTGATGTAGTTTTAGAAGAGCAATAGTTTGTTGGGATCTCCTGCATATCATGGAGTTAAGGGATAAAGAACAACTGCCAGCACAAAATAATCTCCAGGCTCACAGTACACCATGGGCTACAAAATATTCTGTGATGGATATTATAAATGCTGGTGTATCACAGAACAATGGTGCAAATGTCAGAGACTGTTTGTGTAATACTCCCCGAGTAGGGTGCTGTGCAATGATAAGACCCAAGCAAAGGGCAGTAGAGTTCAGAGAAGAAAGCCCAGAATAGAAAGTAGGAATAAATTATAAAAATAAATTATTTTTTCTTTGTTTTAGCTTTGCAGATGAATAAGAGAACTGCAATAGCAACACACAAGACAGACAAAAATAAAATTTATTTTACCAAATCCTGCCTGTTTTCTACTTTTTTTTTCCCAAGTAAATAAATATCCTCACAGTTCAGGGTTCAACAAAGAATGTTGTTTAGCCCAAAATTTTTTTTCTGTCTTGTTGTGAAGAGGTAGCAACAAGAGGCTGAGAGCAATCCATTTTAGGTCACTTCATAATAAGGTGACTAGTGTAATACCCCAGGGAAAACAAGGAGATGAGCTCAGATGTGCAAGAAATGAAATTATATGATTGCAGTCATCACTGGACTCATGAGTAAGAGAAGAAAGGTTTTATTCCTCCTTCTGAACATCTGAACTGAGGTCTTCGCCTTGTTGAGAAACCAAAATGTAAAAACTTTTGAAAATGCTGAACTGTATTCCAAATTATTTTCCAAATATTTCACTGTTATTTTTAATGCATTATAACTTCTGGTTTTAACTATGGAATAAATCACCAAATGAAAATATTTCCAGTCAGGAATGCTTAGAGCATGTCTCAATGTTGGCCCACACTGGAAGGGATGACCCACCAAAAGATCAGCAAAAACTGTCCAATGTCTCACAACATCAGAAGGACAAACTAGCTGCAGTGGAGTCAAAATAAAGGTTTCCTTAATTGGGCTACTGGCAATGATGGAATAAAAATCTAAGTAAGTTTAATATTTATTAATGACTGTGAAACATTCCTCTAATATAGTGTGGTAAAATGCAGCAGAGATGCAAAGGAAGATACAGGGTGACATAGAAAATGCATAAATGAGTAAAAAAAAAAGGCTATAATTATTTACATTAAAAAAACCCAACAAACTGCACCAAAGAACAGGACACTGGAAGTAACTGTTAGATTCACTTCAGAACAGTTTTAATTCAGACATTTATGCAGGCACACCCACAAAGACATTGAGATTAATGTTGTTCAGCTGCCCCACTAAACATCCTTGCATTACGCGTTCTACCATGTATAAACCTTGAGAATCACTCAACTCTGCATGACAACACCAGTTGTCTAAATCATCCCAGCTTGCTTCTGAAAGTCTAATTAGTCTAGAGAGAGCTTGTGTTTCTGCATACCATCTTGCATTATACACAATAGTGTAGTTGGAACAGTTTCTTCAAAGGTACTATGAGTTAAAGCTCTCACATATTAAAATAGCAGCTGATGTTAAAAACAATTACTTTAGCAGTAATTTACTCACAGCAAACGATGGCAATCTTGATGATACTACACTACCTGTCTGCATCTTCCCTCTGTTCTTGGAAGAATTCCAGTTATGAAGTCTCTCATGCATTCTAATAGAGCAAGAAGGTTGCACTTTGTGCTTTCTTTCTTTCACAGGTCTTATGTAGGTTTGTTTTTTGTTTCTGTTTTTTTATTATTATTTTTTTATATAAGTCTTGAAGTCAACATTTTAGGTCTTAATCTACTCTTTTGTGCAAAACTTAAGGTTCTAGTCCTTATGGTTACTGAAACAACTCACAGCCAGGTGCAAAGAAAAAAGAACAGCTTTTATTACTATGTGTGAAAAAAAGAATATCTAATTGGATTATCTGTCTAATTTATATCTCAATGAAGAAATGTGTCAAAAAACTATCTACAAATACACACAGCACACTGATTCATTTTTGCAGGTGTGTACTTAGTCCCTTGTGTTTCTCAAGATCTACATTTGTAAAGCAAAGCTCAACAGGTTTTAAACATTAATTTACAGACTACTCACAGTTGTGTCTTTCTCATCACACAATACAAAAACTGGTTTGTGTTTGTTCTGAAGAAATGCAGTATCTAAGGAGTTTAAAAACAATAATGAAAGCCACCAGGGACTGGGTTTGTGGGTTCATTTTTTGGTTGGGTGTTTTTTTTTTTTTTGAGTTTATTTTGTATTTATTTTGTACATCCAGTGGTCAATACAGACAGAAAAAAATTGTTCTTCAGTGGTAAATCAGTCTGTATCTGTATTGTTCTCAATGCATTATTCTTTTAATGTAGAAATAATACTTTAAATCTTATCCACAATCCAGCTGCCTGCACACTGGGGTGCAAGCAGCACAAAGAAGAAGAAATCAGGCTTTCTTGTGCAATTTGGAGTTCCCCACTGGATCTATATGTCATATACTTAAACTGGGACACTTGCTCAGACTTCGAAATAATTCAGTGCTATTAGTTTTCTCAATGTGAACTAGTTACATCTGACTACTGAAGAATGTCAACTATCCTTATTTTTATTTTCAATAGAAATCTTATTGCCCAGTTATCTTAACTGTGAATTTCTAACACACCCTTGAATTTCCATTAAAGTACAGATAGAAGAAATTTTTAGTCAGCTCCCAGTGGAAAACAGCCAACGTGTCAGCAGTACTATGTCCACAACACTTATTTATTCTAAACAAGGATGAAAGGGGTTTCATCTCATGCTGCATTATTGTCCTTTCATTTTCCAATTAATTAAAAAAATGAATTAAAAAAATAAATTGCAGCACTGTTGTTATTATTTTCCAGTGACTCAGTATAGCTTCCAGTATAGTTCTGTCAATGAAGACAAACTGACTTGGGAGGGTCTAGCTGTCTCTATAACAACCAATTAAGCCACATTTTTGTTGTTTAATAAAGACAAAATCAATGACAGAATTGTTTTGAAAACAATTGCTGAAACACAGTGTTCATTCTAGCTATAGACTTTCAAATATTGAGCTGAAGACCAGTAAGCTATGGTAAGGGAAGTTTATGCCAAGAAATTAATATTTTTTATTGTAGTACCTGAACATATCCAATATTCTTGATCATGGTATAAACATGGATATTAGGCAACTCTTACCCCAGAGATATCTAATTCTTCCTCTAGAACAAAACTTATAATTTGATCATTATTAACTTGCTGTGACTTCAAAACTTTTGAAAAATAAAAAAGCTATAATAGTATCTAAAAAAGTAAATATATGTTATGGGAACTGAAGACAAGTGAGAGGTGTCTGTAATTATTTATTTTAATGGAGTTCAAAAGTATTGAGCATTAAAAAAATTAAAACTGATGAGTATTTCTCTTTATTGCTTCAAAAGAATGTACTTAATGTACTTCAAAGAACATACTTCAAAAGAATGTACTTAAATAACAAGGATATGGAAAACGCCAAATATACAAGGATATACAAAATGTCAAAAAAAAAAAAGAAAGGAATGTTATTCAAAAAGAAATATTTGATTTTACTTAAAAATAAGATATAGGTTAAAAATCCAAACTGCAATATGATTTAAATCTTTTTTTCTTGATTTTTCCTTGGTGGTTCTTAAACAATTTAAAAACCACATTTGTATACCTGACCTTTCTTTAGAAATCAAAAATTTAATCAAATAATTTCCAGAGCCCTACTTAGCACTGACTTCAGTCACAAGAACTTGTCTCAATTGAGATATGATGTTAAATTTCACACTGAAAACAGAACTTTTCAATGTGCATGAGCATATCACAAAGCTGACTGCTACTTAGTAAGAAATCCTCTGAAAATGTAAGTGCTTGTGATTGATCCAATTGATCTATGACCCTTTACTTCCATAAGAATCTGACATCCTTTGTCAGCTTCTCATACAACTTTAAATCACTCAATATAAAATTTATTTGATTTTTCTATGCACTTTATTTACTTTTACTATTAAACACTGACATACGTGAGGCTTTCCCACCTAGATGAATGGCCTGAAGACTATATACCTGACTGATATATAGTGTCTTGGATTCAATCATCCAGTAGTGAGGAATTTGCAGGATTCCTCTATAAATTGCTTACCACAACCATTTTCAGTTCTTCACGTTCCTTTTCCTGAACAGAGGGATAGACATTAAAGTTAGTTCAAATGATAATAGTAATATGTTTCTTTTTAAAATATCCTCAGTGAAATAGTGGAAGTTCTGAAAATTAAACCTTTCTGTTTTATCATCCCATGAAGAACACCCTAGCAATAAGTATGGCTTCTGTTTCTTCTAATTTCTGTTCAGCTATTACTTTAGACCACATCTTCTGAGTCTCAGCTGAAGATTCTTACTGTGGCCTGAGTTTTCAAACCATGATCTAAGCTGTGCATTATCTAACTTGAAGTCCCCCATTAATTTTAAAATTCTGGCATTTTACTTCTCAGCCAATAAGCTCATGATGTGTCTTGCTGTGAATGAGTGACACTCTGGGGCCTGTGACAGAGGACAAAGTAGGTAGGCACTTAATACATCTGCCCCCTTGAGGCTCTCTGTTCGCGGTCAACAATTCTGAATTAACGTTGTTGTCTGATTTTGCTTGCTCATAAAATGCTCTGGAGTACATTTCAAAATGTCTTTGAGAGTATCTAATAACAACAACATAGGTTTATCAAACATAGATCTTAGTGTCAAAAGAGATCACTTTGGTCATTTAGTCTGACCTGACACAGCTGTAGATTGTGTCCTAGAAAGCTCATTAAACATTTGTGACAAAAGCATAACCTAACACTGAAAAGAGTATGCAGCAATTTGTAATAACTTCTACTAATATGAATTATTGGCTTTTTTTTTTTTATATTGTTCTCCTTACCTGGTTATTTGGCATTCAGTTCCTGCCTTTGCTTCATGAAATCTTTAGCCAAGGCCATGGTTCTATTCAAATAAAAATCACTTTCCATTTACTTTGACATTTTTGAAATTAGAATTCAGACTCTGAAATGAAGGTCCTGTCTTATGTCCTTTTTCTTAATTCTTAGCTTGTCCTTTATTTAGCTGTGGGCTAGAACATGGTTAGAATTGCTTCACAGAGAAATTAGAGTTAGCAGGGTTCTCACAAAACCTGACCACAGCAAGATCTCAATTTCACAGCTCTGCCTTTCAGATATAATTCCATACATCATTTGTGTGACTTGCACATACCGTACATAAGTGATGTATGGACTCAATGAACAAACAGATTTGATACTCCAACTTAAACCTTACTATGTACCTAAATAACAAGGATATAGAAAAGTGTTTCTTTACCTTCATACTGCTTTCAATATCTGCACTTCTAAAAAGAAACATATGCAAGTTTTAGTTCCAGGGAGCTAGCTCTTTTTGTCCTCAAACTCTTTTTTTTCTAAATTGTCTTGCAAACAGCAGTAAGAACAGAAAACATGATGAACAATGACAGTCTGTCAGTGACAGCTATCAGAATTTTACAAGCCAGTAATAACTAGAAACAGCCAAAAACATGGAAGGGAATAATAGCTTTCAGATAGTTCATTCCTAGAGTTTAAAACCTGACAGCTTTACCTTTACCTTTAGTTTTTTTTGTTTTCAAACATACTCTCACAAAAACATTAAACTTAAACTGTAAATATTACTGAAGACCTGTTACTTGATTGAAGTCCTTCAGCCTATAGGAGCTGAATAGGGTCTTCTGCAGAGAGCTTTAAAAACCTAAGAAAAACGATACTATGAAAATTAAATTGTTTTCTTTCTTTCCATCTCAGATATTAACATAGAGGGGATTCTTGACCTAGCATGATATCATTTGGTTTTCTGTTTGTAAGGATATCTGCTTCCAACCTTTCCAAAATTGTATGAGGTGCAGCAGGCTCTCTCAAACTAAAAGACACAGTAGAAAGGATTTGTTTCCAACTTTGAGAAACTAACACTTATGCAATTTCCTTGAGATCAGCAAAGCAAAGGTGTCCACTGGCTGCGAAATGTCTTTATATGATGTATAACTTATACTTTGTGCTATTTTTTTGGGAATAGTGAATAAGTTAGTCTACTTCAGCCTTTAAGATCTGGGTTAAATTGGAACGCCATAGAAAATTTTAATTTGACTGGTTGTATTTGTACACAAAGTTTACTAAAAACAACTTACAGAATCTCTCCCTCTCCTAAACAATATTCTTCTTCTGTTTGGTAGCTTGTCTGCTATTATGGTTAAGATTTACCTATTAATTAAGCTTATTTTGTCATCATATTCCCCTTGAAAACCAAATGTGACAGTTTGCCCCATCCACATTAGTGGCACTTAGCTCTAGACTGTGTTACCCAACAATGTAAAAAGGACATGGAACTGTTAGAACAAATCCAGAGAAGGCCCATGAGGATGATCAGGGGACTTGAGCACTTGTGTGGTTCTGTTGATACACTAGAGGGAAGGAATGCAATCCAGAGGGAACTTAACACGCCTAAGAGGTGGGAAAATGTCAACCTCATGAAGTTCAACAAGGCCAAGTGCAAGGTCCTACACCTGGGTCGGAGCAACCCCAGACACAGCTACACGTTGGGCAAAAAGGAAATTCATGGTAGTCCTGCCGAGAAGGACTTGGGGGTGTTGGTCAATGAGAAAATGAACATGAGCCAGCAGTGTGCACTCACAGCCCAGAGGGCCAACCGTATCCTGGGCTGCATCAAGAGGAGCGTGACCAGCAGGTCAAAGGAGGTGATCCTGTCCCTCTACTCTGTTCTTCTGAGATCTCACTTGGAGTATTGTGTGCAGTTCTGGTGTCCTCAACATAAAAAGGACATGGAACTGTTAGAACAAGTCCGGAGGAGGGCCATGAGGATGATCAGGGGACTGGAGCACCTCCCATATGAAGACAGGCTGAGAAAGTTGGGTCTGTTCAGCCTGGAGAAGAGAAGGCTTCATGGAGACCTCAGAGCAGCTTTCCAGCATCTGAAGGGGGCCTACAGGGATGCTGGTGAGGGACTATTCATTAGGGACTATAGTGATAGGGCAAGGGGTAATGGGTTGAAACTTAAACAGCAAAGGTTTAGACGGGATATGAGAAAGAAATTCTTTACTGAAGAATGAGGTGAGGTGGTGAGGTACTGGAATGGGTTGCCCAGGGAGGTTGTGAATGCTCCATCCCTGGCAGTGTTCAAGACCAGGTTGGATGAAGCCTTGTGTGATATAGTTTAGTGTGAGGTGTCCCTGCCCATGGCAGGGATGTTGGAACTAGATGATCTTGAGGCCCTTTCCAATCCTAACTATTCTATGATTCTATGTGAATATTATTTTGTGCATGTGAAGTTTTTTAGATTAAATTGATAGTGATGTAAATATTGTGCTACAAATCAGGGGACTCATATTGTCTTAAAATCAATAAATATGTTGGATATTTTGTAAAGCAGTTAAGAACATGGAAAGTTTGTGAAATTTTCAGAGCCTTCTGGGTTATTATTGGAGTACTGCAGGAAACAGATTTTTCCATACAACCCAGAAGGAAAGTGTTGCTCAGACACTGAGAGTACAAGCTGCCAAGAGCCACCTACCTTAGGAGATACTGCAAGAGTTAAGCAATGTGTGCTTGCTCATGATGTCTCATAATACCCGGGAGCCCAACTAGCCAGAGTTCTCGTTTACAGTAGTGAAGAACAGTTCTGAAGTTCCCAACCTATCAGAAGTTACAGAACTTTTTCCTTATTCTCATGACCAAGATAATTACTGAGAAATCTTAGAGTTCATAAGTCAATTTTTATTTTGCATCAATTCATATGAAAGAACTGAAGCTTCTGGATTTGAGCCAATGAAGAAAAATATTTGCAGTCTGAAACTTTCTGTGGGTACTAATCTCTACCAGAAAATTTCTAAATCTTCTTTTGACTTGCATTTTATTGGTTAGTTCAACTTTATTACTATTATTTCATTTTGTTATAGCAAGATTGTATTTTTACATTTTTGTATGGGTATCCAGAAAGTAGATTAATTTGAAAACTAAAATATGCATATAATTTACATCTAACTATATGAACAGTATTATTGCAGTCAGATAACAGCACTTTGCTTATATATCCAGAAATAAGGAGCAACCAAATATGAAGTTTTCAAGCTAATACAAATGTTTCTTGCAATTTTATTTTTGCAAGAAGTTGTTTACCACATGTTAGATTTCATTAATTGTGCTAAATTTTTATTTTAGTACAGCTCATTAGCGGTTTCTCACTGGGCTTTTAAATTTATGTTTAACTCAACTTCATTGCAGACCAGCTCTTTGTTCATACACTTTCAAACAAAGCTTCTCAAATAATTTTATTTCATGAAAACTCTGCAAGTTTGACCTAGGAAAAGGCAAAATAACTTGATGATAACTTGATAGTAACTTCCTCCTTCATGTGATAGAGGAGTAAATGAGGAGAAGTGCTAAAACAGTTTCATCAAAATTTTGCATTCTCTATTTTTCATATTCCTTTTTCTGTCCTTTCACATCTTTTGGGAAGTATAGCCTCCTGTGAAATATATCTTAAAGCAGATTCTGTCATGATTCAGGACCATCAACGAATGAATGTTCAGCCTAGTGTAGTGAACACAGTTACTGGCATAATCAGTTATTCATCAGAGAGTAATAGACTTGTCATGCAGATTGATGCAACAAAATTTGTGATTGTATTTTTAAGGTCAGGAAGTTCTCAGTTGTGATTAGCATGATAATTCCATCCTACCAGAATCAGTAGCAGCCTGTTGTGAACTTTGTTCACAAATCTTGCTATGATTTGTCTTCTGGTATTTAATGCATTTTGTGATATACCAAATCAAAGCAAATTCTGTTATTTTAGAATGAACTAACACTAGAGGTCATATTTGTTTTAAATAATTCTGAAAAGTAATTTTTGGATTTCTGGAATATTTCTTTAGGGGTTTTTTGTTTGTTTGCATGTTTGTTTTTTTTCTTTTCTAAAGTAGAAGATACATATGAATGATATTTTTAAAATGTCTCCTTAGTTGGCACTCTATAGATCTGGCATCAGAGGTTAAATGCACCAATTACTTTTATATGAATCATAGAATAGTTAGGGTTGGAAAGGACTTTAAGAACATCTACTTCCAACCCTGCTGCAATGGGCAGGGAAACAAAGCACTGAAGACACCCAAGACACTAAAGACACACTAATGTCACCCAAGACTCCACCCAGCCTGGCCTTGAACACTGCCAGGGATGGAGCATTTGCCACTTATTTAAGCAACCAGTTCAAGTGCCTCACCACCCACACAGTAAAGAACTTCCTTATATCCAATTTAAACTTCTGCTGTTTAAGTTTCAACCTGTTATCCCTTGTCCTTTCACTACAGTCCCTAATGAAGAGTCCCTCCCCAGCATCCCTGTAGGCCCCCTTCAGATACTGGAAGGCTGCTAAGAGGTCTCCATGAAGTCTTCTCTTCTCCAGACTGAACAGCCCCAAGTTTCTCAGCCTGTCTTCATATGGAAGGTGTTCCAGTCCCCTGATCATCCTCGTAGCCCTCCTCTGGACTTGTTCTAACAGTTCCATGTCCTTTTTACGTTGAGGACACCAGAACTGCACACATTGCTCCAAGTGAGTTCTCACGAGAGCAGAGTAGAGGGGCAGGATCATCTCCTTTAACCTGCTGGTCATGCTCCTTTTGATGTAGCCCAGGATACGGTTGGCCCTCTGGGCTGCAAGTGGATAAGGCTGCTGGCTCATATTAAGTTTCTCATCAACCAGCACCCCCAAGTCCTTCTCTGCAGGGCTGCTCTGAATTTCTTTTTAGCCCAACGTGTAGCTGTGCCCGGGATTGCTCCGACCCAGGTGTAGGACCTTGCACTTGGCCTTGTTGAACTTCATGAGGTTGACATTTTCCCACCTCTTAGGCGTGTTAAGTTCCCTCTGGATTGCATTCCTTCCCTTCAGTGTATCAACCGAACCACACAGCTTGGTGACATCAGCAAACTTGCTGAGGGGGCATTCATGTCACCGACAAAGATGCTGAACAAGATTATTCCAACACAGATTCCTGAGGGACACCACTTGTTACTAGTTTCCAACTGGGTATTAAGGCGTTGACCACAACTCTTTGCATGCAACCATCCAGCCAGCTCTTTATCCACCAAGTGGTCCATCCATCAAATTTGTCTCTCCAGTTTAGAGACAAGGATGTGTTGGACAATGTCAATATTTTGGGACATTCCACAGGTGAATAGAAGTGGAAATAGAAAGTTAAGACAGAAATATTCTTAAAATTCTTTTTTCTTTTTTTTATTTCATTGTGTTTTGTTTTGTTTGTTGGTATGATTTATAATCAATTTCCTCACTTTAATACAGTTTGACAATTATAACACGTGAAAAAAAACATCTTTTCTGGTCATTTCTTTGGGGCTTGGATTAATCCCATACTGCTAGTGAAAATGCCTACTTAGCTTCTGCAGCTAAGAAAATCTGAAATCCCTCGTATGTGTATTAAACTCACATGAAAAAAATCCTGCAAATATATTTTCTTCAAATTTGTTTCTTTATTATATAAATTATATTGTAGTCAAAGTTACAAACCAGAAACTTTTACTATGGGTTTGATCATGGAAATGTCTAAGGCTAGGCTTTTTCAGAAGCAATTTAAGGGAATTAAGGGCCCAAATCCAAGAGAAATTGAAATTCAGATCCAATTGATCTGCTGTCTCTCTTAGGTTTCTTTTCAAAATCTTTCACTCATTATTCCTTGCATACCTCTGTTATTCAGACTGAATTCTGCAGTCCTTACTCATTCAAAAACTCCATTACTGCTAAATTGTGGAGGCATCATGAAAAACAATTTACTGATGCAGTAATGGAGAAATCTGAGAATCCAGTAATGTTCTTTCATCACTAAGGTCATTATATTAAAATCAAAGGAAAAATAAAAAGAAAGGAATATTAACCATTTGACTGACATATAGACATATTTCATAATATTTAAATTATAATATTATATTTTGTCTAACTGTCTGAGAATGTGGGATCTGTCCCAATGTGTGGTGGATTCCTAGACATTTCTGCACCTGGCTTCTTGGCACTATGTCAAAAAATGACAGGTCAAATCATAAAACTCAAACATGAGACCTATAAAGCAGAGGACTTAATAGACTTGATAACGCTCAAACTTCATCTTGAAAATCTCTCTGGAAAATCCACACTGGATTTGTAATCCTCAGTAGTGAAGGTGATGAACGAAAGCCTGAGTGCAGTGTTTTCTCTGAGCAATATTGCCTGAAGTTCAGTCAAAAAAGATAGCAAATGGCATGTAAATATGTGAACCTAAATGCTTCTGTCCTGCAGTAATGCTGAATGTGTCCTGCTGTTACCAGTTATGAACAGGTCCTGATATGAACTTGCTGCAGGTAGGTGTATCTCATTTGTTAGCATTTACTCCCCTAAAAAAATATCATGACTATATAATGAAAAAAAAAAATGGTTTTTTCCTCAGTACTTTTGATCTTTGAATATTACTTAAGGGAATTCCAAATCTTTCATTGTCATATTTTCTGGTCTGGTTGTTATTTTTTCCATACATTCTCTTCAGGATCACTCTTTTAAGTCTTGTATTTTAAGGTAACCTGTCTCTCTTAAGGCAGAATTATTTTTGTTGTTGTTGTTTCTTCTGCTTTTGTCTAAGCTCATACAATGCTTATCCTCTATTTAGCACCTGCATTTTTTTCCCCTGCAGGAACAGTAACATCACATATATGACCTGAGCTTCTTAAAGAGAAATATGATGTAAAATGAAAGAGTTTAAAAGAAAAGCCAATCTGAAAAGCAACCAGCCTATGTTCAGGCCTGTTTTTCCTTAAGATGCATTGTCCTTTAGGCAATGCTCAATACGACTGAAATTTGCCCAGCAAATCTCTGTGAAGGGTGTTGTCTTTGTGTTGTGTTTTTTTTTCCCTGCTTGATACTGCTGGAATTCCTCTCCATTAAAATGAGAAAATACCTTTATTAAATAAAATCATGCTGCACCATAAATTTCAGCTTCATCTGACAGCATAGAAAATTCAGTGAACAATGAAGATGCACTGAAGGCCATGTTTAATTCATGACGTACATAACAATAAGAGTTGCTAAACAAAGCCCTTTGTGCTAAGTTCTCACATCCACATTAGCTGCATTTCAAGATTTACATTCTTTTCCCTTTCCCTTTCCATTTTCCTTCCCATTTCACTTTCCCTTTTGCTTTTTCTTTCTTTTTTCCTTTCCCTTTTTGTTTCCCTTTCTCTTTTCCTTTCCCTTTCCCTTTTTCTTTTTCTTTTCCTTTCCCTTTTCCTTTCTTTTTTCCCTTTTCTCTTTCCTTTTCCTTCATTTTGTTACTTTTCATTTTAACCAGATACCCAATGGTGGCATTAGAGACACATAATTTATTAAAAGAAGTAAGAAAGTCAATCTATGCTCTTTGAGATCTCTTCAGAATGAAAAACAGAGCACTCTCAGTGAGTATAACTGAGAGACTCCCCTCAAAATCACACTCCTGATTTAAGAAGAAGAGGGAAAATGGATTATGGGATGATCTAGGTAGACATTGCCAAATCTGACAGCAGAACCATGTCATGAATGCAAGGGGAAATTAGCTGTGAGTTGGATACTGTGGCAGAAAGAAGTTCTGAAAGCACTGAGAAATGGTATGTAAAATAATATAGATGCCAGATTTGTACCTTATAGCTATCATGTTCCAAGACAAGGAAACTTAAACCTTGCTACTTGTCCCAGTTTATCATCACTACTGTCAGAATATTCATCAAGTGGCTGAAAGTTTTTGAATGCCTCTCTCTTTGCAAATCCATCTGCAAGGATGGAAAGAGAAAAGCAGGTTATGAACAAGGGAAGTTTCATGTATATTTGGGGAAATTAATGCCCTTTAAAATGAAAAATATGTGAATGTTCTTAATATATGTGTTTAGTGTTATAACTAGATTAGGATAAATATGAAAAACTGTGAGAAGTAAAAAAAAGAATAAGTCAAAGTAATGATGAAAATAGGAGAAGGTGACAAAGTACACTGTACACATACACTCACAATTTTTTGGTAAGTAAAATGTAAAAGTGCAATTGAACAGAAGCAAACATCAGTAAATTGAATTCTAGAAGTAGATAAACTTTCATGAAGTGAGAACTTCTGTTTAAAGAAGCAGGCTACTCCTGCTGTAGATCAACAGACTAAAGTCTGGTATCAATATTGTTATGTAAATTATCTATATGTAATGTCAGTCTCTTTTGGAGGCATAAAAGAGTAAAGATGTAATGCCAGTAGAGCATATAGATGTTAGAAGATAATAGTGTACTTTGTTCACACTGTAGGAAATTGTCATTGTTTAAACTCAGTCAGCCACGCAGTCTCTCTCCAACTTCCCCCACTTCCTCCCTCTCCTGGAGGGATGGGGAGGAGAATTGAAAGAATGTAACTCCCATGGGTTGAGATAACAACATCCCAGTAACTAAGGTATAACACAAAACCACTACTGCTACCACCAATAATAATGATAAGGGAAATAGAAAGGGAAGACAATACAACAGCTCACCACCCACTGACTGATACACAGCCTGACTGAGCAGTAATCTAATCCTTCTGGGTAACTGTCCTCATTTTATATAGTGGGCATGACTTGCTATGGTATGGAATACCTCTTTGGTCAGCTTGGGTCAGGTGTCCTGTCTTTGCTTCCTTTCGGCTTCCCCTCCTCCCTGGCAGAGCGTGAGACTCCGAAAGTCCTTGGTCAGAGTAAACATTACTGAGCAAATTGAAATTACTGAAAATTATAGTGCCCAGAATAAAATTACAAAAACCCCAACTCAGTCAAAACACCCACCTGCCCCAGCCCTTCAGAATTCCAACAGGATAGACATACTGTTTGAACAGGTGAGTAACAGGAAAGGCTATTTCTACTCTATGTGCTAGAAAGCTGCATTGGGAAACTAATCAATAAACTTTTCTCTAATCTTTCTCAAAAGTAGGTCTAAGACTGAGTGGAGCAATCTGAGGTTACTATGAGCAAGCTCAATGGCAACAAGTATAGCACCTATAAAACTTACCAGCAAACAATGGGTGTTTAAAAGGGTGTCCAATTAAAAATCTAATAAGAAAAAAAGAAGCAATTTTATTTTAGTAAATAGTGAATAAATGAAATTTATTTCTTTCCATTTTATGAGTAATTTAAATGTGTAATTTAACCTAGAAACATACATATGTGTGAGCAAAACCATGTAGTATTTCTTTAAAGTACTTTTAACTTCAGTAAGAATTTACTTTAAATAAGATAACAAAAAACAATTAACCCCCCCAAAAAATGAGTTTCAATCTATATAATATACATCACTCATTTATTTGTCATTTTAATGCAATTTCTAACAAATGTTTCAACAACCTATTCCTTAAAAAAATTGAGCCAGGGACAGAAATTCTACAGATTTAATTGGCAATAGTTTCAATTATTTAATATTTTCATGGTAAGAAGCAATTTTTCTAGTATCTGGCCATAATGTTCCTTAACAATGTATAAATACAATACCAGCCTTATTTCCAACCCAGTGGAAGATTGGTGAATGGTGCTTCTAGTACAGCTTTCAGTATCATTTTCAGTACCATTTTTCATACTTGCACAATGGCATTGAGTCTTCTTTTTTTTGTCCCCTTTCCCAGATTACAGAAACACAAACTGTACACTTTCATACTGCTAACTTTTTAAAACCTTTTGGACTAGCACACATGTAAGAGTGAGACTTTTGATTATGCTCTTTGGGAACTTCACGTTGAATGAAATTCTAATTCCCCTCTCTTACACAGGATACTTCATATTTTCTATAAACAGTGAGGTATGCAAGTCCTCACATACCCACCCCAAATTTTGTATTCAAATGGAGGGTCTTTTTTTCCTTCCATTTATAAATGTTTTTAAAATACGCATATTTATTAAAAAAAATTATTTTGACAATGATCAATTAAGCAATTACCACCATTTTTACTTACAAAAATTCTGCCCCTTTTCGTAAATTTGGTGGACCAAAGAAGAGTTTGTATTATAGCAAAGAACTCCAACAGTATGGCTTCTCTCTTGAATGATTAACTTAATGGTTAAATTTCTTAAAAAAATAAATAAAACGGAAAATTTATGAAGTTAGAGATTTGATGGAATATTTTTTCCCTATATTGATGCTTACATATATTAAGCTTAATATATGTAAGCATTAATATATGCTTACATATATTAATACTTATTTATAATGTGTCTTTAGGCTTTCATCTGGTAGAATTTAGTAGCCCTTAAAGGTCCCAATACTGACCTGAGAGAATGCAACCTATGATTATTTTATAGAGTTCCTCTGCCTCCACAGATGTCCCTTTGTCAGCTAAAGATGATGTTTCTCTCAGTCAACTCTGGCTACTTTTTCAATATGTTTTGATGGTATCTGAGAACTTACAAAGAGCTACTACTTAAGATAATTTGAAATTTCTGTTTATGTAGTATCGCATAATATGTATATTAATTGTTATTTCAGAATAAAGTATCAGCACTCTCAGAAAACTTGGTTTTACATAGTATATTTGGCCTTCTCAGTCATCTTCTGACTGTGAATACAGGCAGAAGATGAAAAGATGCCACATAAAAAGAATATATTTTCCATATCTGCCAGCCAAAACTGGCATAAGTGGGAACAACACTGAACAAGATACTTTCTTCACAGATACCTTCAGGGAGAAACAACTAAAACTAGGTCTTGGCATGATTTTGCAGAGGTGGCAAACAAAACATTGTGGTGAAATTTTACCATAGAGTAAAATCCACTGAAATTATCTTGTGGCTTCCACTTAAAAGTCCCATTTTGCAAATATAAATGGCAATTGCTGTTGATGTACTACAGTTTGAACAGTGCAAAAGGATGTCTTCTTTAATGCTAGCCATTCATTCTGTCGTATCACATTAGGGGCTTTTCCATTAGACTGTGCCAACACAAAGTTAATGCAACATCATATGATCAGACAGATAAGATGTTGAAGCCAACTACACTGACTAGTTACCTGCTGCCAGTCTAGTGTTCAAGTTGGCTAGTGGGCAGCTGAAGCCCTGCTAGAGCCAGAGAGAAGACAGTTGGAAGTCTCTTGGCGCTTCACTCTCCACTAATTTCAATATGTTCCCAGATACTGCAGGAAGCAAGCTAGTGCAGTAATATTAAGAGAATATTTCCTTAATAAAAGGGATATTTTTTGATATGTCTACCCGTGGAATAGAATATACTTTTACTTATTTTTAAATCATTATTTATAAAGTTAATTTCTTAAAAGGAAACAAGTGTCAATCACAGAAACCAAAGGTCTCTAACTCTGTAATGGGCATAGAACAACACAGCAATGTGAGATGCTTACCTTTTATTGACAATTATATTTCCTCTGTGATCTTGATAAAATGCTTCTGGAAATAGAAGGGATGTACAGTTTCCTGATAATTGCTTCCAATTCTTCGTGTACAAAGTCTTGTTATCTCAGCAGTTAGTACCCTTTGAACATGCTTTGGTCTCACTTTTGTTGAAATACAGGATAGAAAAGAACATTTCAGGTCACCATATTCATTGCCCCATGTCACAGACACCATGACATGTAACTGTCTCCTTAAATTTACAACTCTCAAAAGGAAAGTTGGTTTATTAGTCTCTGCTGGATTTAATGGATGTTTACCCCAAATCTACACTTTACTGAAGTTCAAGAATATTCTTATTCTCAGCCCATATGCCAGCCTGGTTTATCTGTTGTTTATCTTTTGTGTACTCTACATGAGTAGTCGCATTCTCTTACATCCTCTGCTGGACTAACCAAATCAAGATTTTCAGTTCTCTTTTCTAAAACAAGTTTCTGATCATCTCAGAGTATGTTCTGTTACAGACTTGAATAATTTTTTTCACGTGGGTTCTGAGAAATTGCTAACAACAGCAACTCTTTTTGGGTACTGTTGTTATTGTTATGTCAATACCTACCAATAGGTATTCAAAGGAAAAACCAGAGCCCTGTCCTGTTTTAAGAGCATGAAGAAAGTCATAATTCCTACGAGAATCTGACAGGCCTGAAGACATTGGCAAACGTTCCACACATTATTCTTCGAAGGACAGTGAATTTGGATCAAGATTCCTGAAGAGATCAGTTGGATTATATGCTCTCTTTGTTTGAAGTCCATGTTTGCACTTCTTTCATAATGACTTGGAATAGATATTCCCTAATAGCACTAAAGTTTAACAGGTTTTATATACAATGTAGAGAAAAATTACCAATTAAAAAAGAAAAAAAAAGATAACAAAATATAAGAACAAATTATTGAGCTTTTCTGACTCTTTTATTTTATTAAACTTTCCTGAGCATTTTGGTATTGCCTTTTCCCAAAGAGTCACTTGACAAAAAAAAAAAAAGTTTTACAGCAAGGATTGTCTACAAAACAACCTAATCAAAATATTATTAAACAATTACACTGCAGTAGGCTGTTTAATGAAGTGTTTTCAGTGCAGTTTGAACATTAATAGCAACAGTGTTAAGCTGCTTTGTGCTCTGTTTATCAAACAGCCTGAAGTAATGTGAGCTGACTAACAGCCAAATAAAATCTTGAAGCGCCTTTGACAGACAATATACTTGTGCCAGTCCAAATCTCATCATGCATTATTATTGAGCATGGAAATGACAAAAAGGAATGTCAAGAGCTTCTATGTAGTGTATATCATAGTTAGTTCCATGATAACGAGGGGCCTCCTGCATTCCTCATGGCTGTCCTATGTCTAACACTGTTTTGAATCTTAACAGGAATTTGAAGCTGTATACTCTGTAGCTGTGTGGAAAGAAAGTTTAGATTTCTGTTCAGATTCAGAAATTCTCCTGGGTTGTAGCTAAGGATACTGCATCAGCATGTAATTTACAGATAGTCACTGGATCCCAAAGGTTCAAATCACTTTAAAAGAAAAGAATACTCAAGTGAACGAGAAATGGCCTGTTAGAATCTTTGCTGACTAAAAGTTTTCTAAAGCTCAGTATCTCTGATATTTTTTGCTTGTTTTAGCAAGAGGCCAGCAACAGCGTATCCAGCCAATCTTGGAGAAATAGTCAGAGTATTTCAACAGTTCATCTCCAAAGCAATAATCTAAATTTCATTAAGAAAATCCATTGTTGCTGAATATCAGCAAAGATAGATGGATAGAATGTGAAAACACAGAACCAAATTTAGATTTAAATCTGGACTTCCTAGGGATGGGTTACATTGCCATGAACATAAGTGAGGGGAAAAAAGGTTGATGATCTAAGAATATACAGCATTGCAGTAAGCTTTCATAGCTAGCCCAGCTATGGAACATAGTGCAATGGCTGATAAACTATTTGAATAATCTTTATAGGTGATTTAAAGTTAAATTTTAAAGCAGATAAAGTCTCTGAATGATACAATGTCTGTACTGCACCTTACCTTAGTAAAAAGTCTGAATTTTATCCAGCTGTCAATAGAAGTGTATTTAGGCCAGGACACTGGACTTTGTGCTGAAGCATTTGACCTGAGGTCGTGCTTTGTCTTATGGCAACTCTGCTCCATATGGTGGGGTAAGAAACATAACTTTTCACTTGTTGTTGGACTAGGCTAGGGACTTACCACTACCTAAGTGGCTGCGACATTGCCTTCAAATCTGGGTGCCTAGGTGTAGTCTACACCCTGGGTATTTTACTGTGGCATTGCTCAGAAGCCTTGCAGAAGCAGTGAGCAACTCTCACCATCTGCTTCTCCTCACGATTAAGGGGAGGCTGAGCATCAATGTTCATTTATTTTAATCCCAACCTGTTCTGCCTCAGTTTTTATTATATGCCCTTTGCCTGAAATGTGTGTGGGCTTTCATAATTTTGTCACACTGCCACAGCAAGACTAACTGTTGATGTTAAGATGTGGGTAACAAGTGTTGTTACTAGGGTAAAATATAATGTCATCTTACAGCAGTAAATGTTGCATAATAGAGAACCTACTGTACTGGGGATAGAAGACCAAGTTACATCACAGTAGTAGCAGGGTGAGGGTGTAGGAAAATTTGGTGGGTAATCAGTTACACAGCTCACTTCTTACAGCAGGTTGTTCAGTTACTTATGACACCTAATCATTTTTAGCCTTCTAAAAGAAAATTTAGTCTGAGTTTTGCTGAAATGTTCGAAAAATTACTAGGTTGAAGTGTTGTGGTTTTTTTTTTCCTTAACAGCCACAGAAGCCAGCAAAATTGGAATAATGTTTTGTCTTTCCAACTTAGCAACACGATGCACTGATTACAGTAATTCTCTCATCTAAACAACTTCCTCCTCCACTTCCAAAAATATATTTTTCCACCCACCATCAAAGTGTTTCCTAATAGCAGAGTGAGAGCCCTAAAGGGGTGGTTGCTGTGAGATAATTGGATAACATACTCCTGAGACATGAGGTGTTGGAGGCATGGCTTAGCTGTGCTTTGCCTCACAACACCCCAGGGTTTTGATATAGGCAATTGAAGTTTCTGTTTCCACTTATGCCTCGTTGCCTCAGCGTGCCAGATCACTCTCATGCAATTCTTGATGGTACTTCTGTGTCTAATATAGACTATGCTCATGAGTTCTGCAACACAATAATTTCAGCAGCAGTAGCTATAGCATGACACAACAATACTAGATCTGGCAAAAAAAAAAAAATTACAAAAAAAAATCCCAGACTACAGGCTTTTATTAGCAGATGTGGATTTTTGAAAAAAAAAAATACATTTTATGGGAACATAGTATCCATGAAGGAAATTACCAAGCTTTATTTTCTCTTCTGATCATACCTATTGGAAGCATCCCACTGTCATGTACATTTTAAAATTCTGATTGGGGCTCTGGAAATGTGCGACCACATGGTCACTGGATTCGGGAATTGCAGGTACAAACTCTTGTTTCACACTGTTTCTTTTTCAAATGGTCTCTTCTTCTGTAACTAGGAGGCTGTGAAAGATGTAGCCATACCACAGTCAAATGCAGGTTAGATTGGGACTTTAGACCTGACTACAGTTTGGGACTCATGAACTAAACAGAAGATTATCACTATTGTAAATACTTGACAGCTTTGCAAGACATTACAAGAAATGCCCAGACCTTCAGCACAAATCACAGGACATTTTCCACAACAATATTTTCTTATCACAAATCATGTAAAAGACTACAAATATAATGAAGACTGCACCCAAGTCACATTTCCTAAACAACTTAGACTGAAATGGAAAATTTAAAAATAATACCATAAATTTTTTTATGAGGGACAAGAAAAAAAACAACAACCCCTACATAAAATCTGTACCCATACAGCCTTAACCTTTGATGAAAAAGGTAACAAAGAAGAAGAAGAAATAAGAGATCTAGGTATTCCTTTCTTTTTGGCTACAAAACAGGTGAGTTAAAAAAAGAAATAGGAAGAAAATAATACTCTGTTTCTATTGTTCCAGTTTTTCAAACCTCTAGGGCATGAGCAGTCAGATATTTACTTCCAGTAAGGTGATTGAATTATCTTTTTCACAAAAGAAAAAAATAGTTTACAGAAAAATTTGTGAAGGCATTGTAAAAATATTTAAGAATGATATTTCCCCTGAAAAGTCATATAATGATCTGTGCTGGGATAATTCCTGACTTACAATGCCTCTCTTAGTTTTTGAGTTGGTTTTTTTTTCCCTTTTCTTTTACAGCTGATCTGCCCAGTGTTTTTGTTGTGTTTTTGTTGTTGTTGTTTTCCTCACTGAAATTGTGATTACAGGCTAAGCACTGTTTTTCAGAGTGCCATTGGCAATGTCTTTAAATTAGTAGACGTGGAAGTGCAGAGGCCTTTAAAAAAACCTGAAGACCTCAGAGACCTCTTACATAAATTGATTTTTCATTCTTAAATACTGATACTACTGAAGTTGGATGGTCTCCAGTACGGCACAGTTTATCCTATCACCTGCACTTTTGTAGCATATCAGTATATAAAAAGGTTTTTTTCTTGTGATAATTGAGTTGATTTCTTAGCACAAACTATTAGGAGAATTAAAAACAAAGATGACTCCATGAACCGATGTAGTTAGAAAGTAGAATTTGTCTCTTAAACATTGCCTTCCTTGCTGTCATGAGATATAGTATAAAAGCAGATATATCATTAGATATTCCTGATGCTGTTCAAAAAACCAAACCTAAAGTAAAATTTTGACTAGATAATATGCTACATAACATCAGGATTGTATCACCTTTTTTTTCCTTGAGATCACTGTCTTATGTTTTTCCTGGTTTCGTTTGTTTTGTTTTTCTTTAGACAGAAACAAAGCTCAGCACAGCTTTATATTAAACTGAAAATATTAAGTCCCTCCAGTAATGAGAGATGTGTGAATATTTATACTCTCATTTACCTTTTATATTTTTTTAGATATTTACTTGTAGTAATATTTACATATGAGAGATGGTTTTTTATGTAGGGCATACTTGCATGTATCTTCCCAATACCTTTTTAACTACCTATACAACACAGCTATGGCGCAGGGTTTGCCATTTAAAGTCTTGTGGTGAAAAAACTCTAGCTAGAAAAGAAGCTTTGTTCTTATATCAATTAAAGCCTCAATATGTGTCAACTGTGCATTTATTCATATGATATTTCTATTTGCTTGAGTGATTGCCAAGTAATGAAAGCTGTATTAGGAGGCTTGCATGTTAGATATTAGTTGCTGTCACACTTTGTTATTTGCTAATTTGCTGCAAATGAGTAAAGGGTCAGGACCCAAACTAGGGGTCTTTCAAACAGGCTATGTTTTGAAGACACATCATATATAAGCAAGAAATCAAGTTAGCACTGGTATTACTGATACAAGTATTATAATCTAAATCTTAAACTATTGAATGTGTCTACAACACTATCTTAATTTTTTAGAAAAGCGTCTTCCCTTGAACCGTTTATGCTTTATTTTCTTATAGTAAATAAATATTCAAGATGAGGTGCCTGGCCTGTTCTGTCAAACACCCCTGGAAATGATACTGTTATGACATGATTCAGTGATTAATCAAGAACAGAAGCTGGTTTCCTCTTATACAGACATGAAATAACAAATCTCTGAATAACTGCCTGTTTGATACCCAAGATTCAAGTTCTAGGCTGAATCATTAAAAAATAAATATTTTCAGCCTCAGAAGAGGGATTATTCCACTGACTAGAACAACTTAATTGTCAATACCAGAACTAGAGTGTCAGCACATAGCCTGGTTTCTGTTTTGTATTAATTAGTGGAGTTAAAATACTATTAGGACTCCAAGAAAATTCAAGCCTAAATACTTGGTAGAGCTAAGTCACCATCGAAAGTCTAATCTCAGAGCAGACAGTTGTAACCAGACCATTCTGAAATATGCAGACTCTTACAAGTCTATATTTTCCTGCATTTGCCTCTCCTGCTGCATTCTGACTCAGAAATGCACCTTCATTTTGCATCATGTGTTTTATCAAGTATTTGAAATACACTACCTTAACTGTTTAGGGGTTTTTTTATTGGTTATTTTTGTTTGGTTGTTTTGTTTTGTTTCGTTGGTTTTAGACTTGTTTCATGTTACTATTAGTTCTTTAACACTTGGTAGAATTTAAAATCTGCCTCAAGCAAACATCAAGTTTGACTGCATTGGAGTTGCACATATAATGCATTCAGTTTACAAAGAGGTGAAGTAACTATGGTACTAAAGATCTTTCCATTCTTTCTGAAACATGAACACGTTACCAGTCTCATGTGTCTTCCATCTTTTTATTCACATTACTTTTGCAATGTTCACAATGACTTTATAGGCTTCTAAGTGCTAACACAGGTTTATTAATGAATTTATGGATTTTCTTTCTTAGTTGGGTCTGGAATCCCTGAGACTATTAATCTCATATGATTTCAATGTCCATATTGACAATGTAGAAGACACATTTGCTTTCATGTTCATATTTTGCTTTAAAGGCAAAATCATGTGTTTATTTGGTTTGCTTGTTATCCTGATAATTCACAACTGCAAGATTAATTTATCTTCTCTTCGTGCTCATCACTGGAATGAACGGCAGCTCTTCACTCTCACTACTTACTTGGTAGCATTTGCAGTAATTCTATCTAGTTTAGTATTAGCAGTTATGAAACCATTCTAGCTTTTTCTATTTAGTTTCTGCCATCCACTTTTTTTATATATTTGTGCTCAGTAAATGCAACAAGTAGTCTTGAAAACATCTTTCATGTCAAAGCACACAGCATTTCTTGCCTTTAAAATGTTTTTAGATTTTTTTATTAGCTTTCAGTTTTCTATTTTTGTCTTTTTTAATGATTTCTGTAGTATTTATCAGCTAATTCTACTACATTACCCTTCTTTTTCTTCATATCACAGGTAACGAATATTGTCTGTATTTGGATTTCCTTTAGTCTCTGTTCTCCAGTGTTCTAAATTATGGGATTATTTTCTTCAAACCATACTATTCATATTTTCAATTCATTTATCCACACATTTATTTTAAATTTCCTGTTTTTAATTTCCTTAACATGCTGTCATGGTTTAAGCCCAGCTGATAAGTCAGAGCTAGGCAGCAGCTCATCACTCCCCTCCCTTCTTCTTTGAGACTTTTTGCTCTTCAAAATATAAATTATTTGGCTAATCTTAATTCCCTGAGCTCCTCTTCAGAAAATAAAAGCATCCTATAAACTCTCATTAGACAAAATAGTATTCCAGACACATTCTTGGATCCAAACACACAATTTGGGAGCTAATCGCATTTCACAAAAGTCATCAGAATAAGAAACATTCTTAGCAGTCTTCTTCTGCCTGTGCATTTCATGCAGTTGGTAAGGAATACTCCATGATCTTAGGTCTGCTTTTCATTGGTGCTACACAGCAGTAACCAAGGTAGAAAGGACACTCACTGAGGATGGTTTTCAAAGGTTTCTACTTGAAACTCTTTGGCAACATCCTAGTCAGTGTGATGAGGGAATTTTTTTCCCCATGTTCTCAGCTCCTATTTGTTTGGAAGGAAAATTTTTCCTTTTTCTTATATGCTGGTGTGGTTTCTATTATTGCTCTTCTCTCTTGAGACGGGTTTAATTTTCTTCGGATGTTGCATTGGCACACACATTTTGTCTTTTCTAAACCAGGGTTTTTCCCTTCCTTAGGGACTGAGATACTACGCTATCATAATAAAACATCTGTTTGAAAAATCACCTACGGTCATTGCAAACAATATTATTGTTGTTGTTTATTTAGGTAATGGTAAAAATAAAACTGCTGCAGGATTTATGTGATTTCTGGGTCTTTCTGTTGACATTTCACAAATGTTTAGTGTACAACAGCATTTGTGTCCATGTTGGTGTCTTTGAGAGTTTTATCACTCAGTGCTGTGAGAGTTCCATAGGTCCTGAAATTAAAGAGCAGAAGCAATAACTGCACTTTACAGGTGTGGCAACTGAAGTACGGAATCATTAAGTGGCTTTTTTAGAGTCAATGACAAAATTGAGAAATGAACAAAATATTTCTGATTCTTATCCTGAGAATCTGAGACTCTTCCTCTGAAGTGCATTATTTCACAAGTAGAGACTGATGACCATTGTTAACAGCATTAATTCACACACAAAGCATTTATCCTCCATTCTCTCTTTCTGGCTGCCATAAGTAAATAATTTTCAGAAACAACTGAAAAAAAATTCTTTAACTGTGTATCTGTGTATATAAAACAATTGGTGCCAAATAGAACCTTCAAAATCAATTTTAGGGCTAGCCATTTTTTTTTTTTTCCTTTATCTCCTACAAAAGTAAATGGTGATTTTAGGGGTGTTGGGCTAAGTAGCATTGACAAATATTTCTCGAGTTCTGTTTAGGTACAGCCCAGACAGATCACAGACCAGAAATATTTTCCAGTATGCCATCTATTTGAGGCCACCCTTTATTAAACACTAACATACAAAGGTATCCAGACTTTGCTATTAGTTTCAGGGCTAGGGAATAGATCTCATTTAGTATATTAGTATAGATTGTGCACTGATCATGTTATTAAATGTTTCAAGGTAAAGAACCGTATTATTTTTCACTGGCTACAGCTACCATACAATCAAGATCAAAATAGGAGAATAAACCATTTTAACACAGAAATTTTTGTTTTATAAAAAACAGAATCAAAAAACCAAGCAACCAGACCCCCACCTGCCAAACAGAAAAAAGGGAAAAACTTTTCAGAAGTGGCAAAAAATACAGCAAGGAGCAACAGACACAAATAACAGCTTGGAAGGTTCAAACTGAACCCCAGGGTAGAAAATGCAGCACTGGAAAAGATTGCCCAAGCAGACTGGAGAATTTCAGTTTTTGACCTGATCTATGGTTAGTGTTAGTTCCCCTTTTGTTGCACCAGATTACTATCATCTATGAGATGGTAAATTTGGAAAAAACTTATTCCAAAATATGGAGTACAACACTGGAGGTAATTTGGGAAAGATTGCCTTTGTTAAGTTTATGCGCTTCTATTTATGTGTATCCTGTCATGGATTTTAATGTTGTCTTTCATGATGGAAACATGCAGGGATATAATTTGGTTTCCTTAAAACCACAGCAGGCACCATGACAATAATTCTGCTAATAATGAAATCCTGGAAGGGTGATCACCTTCACCAGACTGCTTCTGTTCCAGCAGTTCACTTCTGTGCTTACCTCTTCAATTTTTACAATTCTGTTAATTTTTTCTCTTAACTATATACTTTTAATAGGGCTTTAAATGCTCACATCAAAGAATAAAACTTGCACATGTCAGGAAGCATATAAATTTAGAGGGCTTGTTTCTCTATTTTAAAATACTGCCAAGAAAATATATAGGTATAGACATACTCATGCATAGACTCCTAAAGGTAACAATAACTGCTTTTCATTCAGTACAGGAAATACCTCTGTCTGATTTTCCTGATTACTAAGGATGAAATAAGTAATCCAGATTCTTTTTCGCTAAATTTAACAAAACAGTGATGATCACTGCACATACATGCATAATAATCTGAATAACGGATTGACACAGAGTTGTTTCTTCTAAATGCATGTTGTAAGCATTTTCATTGGGACTAAAAAGTCTTATTAATAACTCAGTGCAAAATAAGGTTTCTTAGACTCCTGCATGCCTCATCCTAGTTATCAATCTCATTCTCCCAAAGTTTCAATAGCCCAAAGTTTACTAATATACACAATATATTTTTCAGCCAACGGTATACAGACTATTTCTGCCACATTTTCAATAGTAATAATAAAAATAATAACAGCAGTCTGGAAACAGAAACCAGCAATTCTTTAAGATATGTAAAGTCTGCCCTTACACAGGTCAAGTATTAACAAGGGCTGGTAATTTTCGCACTCTAGCAAGCTGCCGTAACTGAAAGTGAAGCAGTACTAATACTGGGAAATTCTATAACATCCATAAAAACCTTAGGGCACATTCCCAGAAATAGCTGAGTCCCCAACCCAAACCAGAGACACTGTAGGCACTTCCATGAAGTTTAGACAATTTTGCATAAAAATTAATTTCTCAAATTGTGCTTGTTAGATGATAACTATTTTTTGAAGTACCAGAACCCTTTAACTGTCTCAAATGTTAGCTTTATTATGTAAGAAAATTAAGTTTATAGTCACATAGTCTACTTCTGTCTGTCAGTTTCTCTCATTAATATTTTGTTCCAATGACTAAAGGACTGGAGTCTATGACCACATTGTACAGGATACACAAAAGCAACTTGAACACACCTAGAGCTGCAGAGTCTCAGAACCCATGGGCCCATTCAGCTCATCAGCAATGAAGACCCCACTGGCCAAAGCTAATGCCTCTTTATTCACTACAAAGATAGTTTATGTAAATGGAAGCTAGAAATACCAGGGAAATTAACAAAAGGTATTTGAAGAGGTGAAAGAATTTCAGTAGAGGCTGCTGGAAACTAGAGCTCATGCTGAAGTTTGATTCTGGTAAGAAGTCAATCAACCACTAATCTCTGTGGATAATCTCTTTTTGACTTGCTGCAGTGAAAGATTCCCGTGTGTCTAATGTTTTGTAATTAATAAATCTGACTAGTTCTATGACTAGATTGCACTTAAACCCTGTCCACAACGCAGTCTTTCTTGTGGCAAATTTCCTGCTGAAGGATTCAGTCTTGATGATATTCTCTGTGCTTATTTAATAAAGTATGTTTCTGTTACCATTTGTAAACAGTTTTGTTTTTTTTTTTTTTTAAATTTGACAAAAAGAGACAACTCACTTATCTAAATTAAAAAGTTGCACGTTTAGAGTTCTCCAAAGGTACAAAAGACTTGGAGCTTGTTCATCCCTCTATAAACATATTTTTTTAGTGGAGTGTATTTCTTGATCTGGAAAAGAATGAGAGTGCAACATTCAAACCACTGGTCTGAAATAGTTCCTATTTGTTTTAAAAGATTGGTGATGCTGTTAAGGAGGGAATGGAGACAGTCTTTATCTTCTCCCAAAACACTTAAGCTATTTAGCCAGGTGGTTTAATGCAAATGTATGATGAATAATTACAGAAAACTTGGAAAAGTGATGATATGCAATGTAGGATGAGGCAAAACCTTATAGATCTACAGAAGTTTTAAGAACTAAAATATGTACTGCTAAAAATATTGGTAATGATCTGTACTTTTTTTTTAATGCAAGCATTAATATGTCAATCAGCTAAAACATTGAACTTTGGAAAAACTGCTTCTGGAAACTATTATATGACTAGTCTGAGATTTGTTTCACTCTTTCTGACATCCTTTGGTTTATCACTTTATATTTCTTTGCATGGGAAAACACCTTGAAAAAGTAGATCTGTGAAAACAAATTTTATCTGAGAATACGTAGGTACTTTGATGATTTTGAAAAAGACTCAGGTTAAATTGTTTCCTGTAATTTGGTTTGGCAAACAGAAATATCTGAGATTATTCTCTCATATAAATGGGGCAATGAAATGGCATGAATTGTCAAATACTTATTTAAAATCACTTGACTATATTATGTATTTTTTATTTATACAAAGCATAAGTAAAAACATTGCAATTAAAAATCTGAAGACAAGTTTAAAAATTCTCACACAAAAAAAGAATATCATAATAAATTTTGCAAACCATAAGAGTCATTTATCTATACAAAAACCTCATCATCTTATCTCTATTCAATTCTGTAGGACATTCCACTAACTCTAAATGTACTTTACATTGTACAAGGAATTGTACTCTTTAAATGTCTAATCTGTATTCATTTACTATGCAACTGACTCACCAAAGTTAATTAATTAACTGCATTGAATCTTGAGCATTGAGAAATGTGGTCTCATAAAGTCAAAAGCAGGCTGTAATTTTTAAAATATATTCCAATAGTCCATTAGATATGTTCACAGCAAGTAAAACAGTCTTTTGAATTCTGCAGTATTTGCTTCTCTTCTTCTGCCGCAGAACATTGGCAGTGATTATTGGCAGAGCCACAACTTGATTTGATTTTGATTAACAAAAAATAATACTCATCTTCCATCACACCATCCTGCTGAGATATTTTCTTTCACTGGTCCTACTATTTGTTATACTTCTGATTGTATAGCTTCCATCACTTTTTAAATTGTTTTTCTTAGTGCAATTGTGAGATCATTAATAATTGAAAGAGAAAGATTTGTAAATAAATAGCATGGGATACAATTTAGCTGAGTTGGAGATTCCATCAGCTGTGAGTCAACATCACTGCTATCAGAAAATATTCATTACTTTCACAGAAAAAGACCAGCAACTGAACTTGGTCCCAGAGGATAAGCGTCTTATTAGGGAAAAAAAGGGAAAGAAAAAGAAATGTAGGGCTTTCTGAACACATGTGATTTTCACCAAAAAGAAAAATCCTTCATGTTCCTATGCTTGAAAATAAAAGGGTGGCATACCTTACATACTTATGCTTCAAGATTACAGTGAGACGTACACTTCCAGCCTTCTCAACTGTGAATCAAGTAATGTAAAAATGACATTTTTTTGCTCATAATCTTAGCATTTTTTCAGCTGCAGTTATGTTCTGGGTTAAAAATCTTTCAGTTAACAAAACATGTTGCATGCATTGCAGAGACCTATCCCAGAGAGCAAAATAAATGGAATATAGCCCATCTTAATCCATAAATGAAGACCTGATTCTTCTTTTTGCTCAAGAAACAGTATGCTTTTCAGTGTTCAGCAGGTGATAAATCAATTTCCACAAAGGACTAAGGATTAAAGGCATGCCAACACTTTTTTGTTTTGTCCGGATGGATAGATAAGCATTTCCTTAAATTTCATGTGTTGTCTGTGAGTTGAATTAATTGCAACTCATTCAAAGGTCTGTACCTCACCGAGATTTTTCTAAGACAGAGATGTGTTTGTTTGTCATTATTTTTCACATATCTATCATAACCATTCTGATGCAGGTCCCATATACTACTATCAATCATGACATACCATACGGTTCCTTACACAGCAAGTAGGATACATTACCTTGATTTTCCATACTAGCAAGATAAAAATTATAACACTGAAAAGCTTTTTCAACTAAATATGAATTGAATCTTCCTTGCCTGTAAGAACATTAATGCCTTGCTATTTTGAAGTCATTTTAGGTTTCAGGTTTTAAGGCCAAGAGATGTACTTCTCTGTTTCAACAAGCAATGCTGGTATCAAGTACAGCAAAATGCAACTGAACTAGAACAATTTCGAGTCAAAGTCCCAATGTGATAGAGTATGTGTCACATTCTCTTTAAAGCAGTTACAGTCCTGAATGATAAAAATATGTAATATTTTTATATTTCCATTAATTTTCATTTTTTTATTTTCTAGCTTCTCTTTCAGCCACTGAATTCTCTTAAAACCTTTTCTGGAGGGCATTCTAACTCCTCATTGTTTATGGATCATGTAAAAACCAGTAATCTGAATCTGTCATCTCATAATCTTTGCTGATATAGGTTCTTGCAGTTTGTCACAAGATGTGCTTTCTAAGGACAATAATCTCTCTTGGAGTTGTCATATAATAGCTCCAGAGAGAAAGTTTTCCTGTTATAGTCTCATTTAGGTCAAATGATGACACCACCATCAGAGCAGAGGTAAACAATAATATTTTCAATTCACTGGAAATAAAAGTTTCCTTGTCTTAGAAGAGTTCACCTATGTAATTTTAACATGCCAACGATTTAAAGTAAAATAATGATCATTTTATTAGGGGTTAGACTGGCAGCACAGGATGAGGCATCCTATTTTTAGCTATGTGTTAGGAACAAAAATTCTCAGCTAGCTGTATTGTCACTTCTGCCTAAGGAAACATGAAACCACAACTCCCACTTATCAGAAGTTATGAGGCACACAGGGCATGGAAGGGATGTTCGATGTTGTCTCTGTTGACACTGTTCTACAGTTTATGAATATTTAAACATACATTACAGTAGTGTGGAAGCTCAGATAAACTCCCTTTCACTTCAGTGTCCAACAGCCTTGGAAGCTTCCATCATTTATACTGTCTCAGAAATAATTTAATTCCACTAACAAAGATTCAAGACTTGGTTTAGAATACAATGTGTTAGAAAAGTAATTTGAGATGTGGGAAACTCATTTTTTTATCTCCTTCCTGGCTGATTTAGAGTTAGGGTTTTTTTTTTTTTGTAATATAGCTTAGGAACAGCATTTTCTATTTTCACTGCCACCTTACACTGAGAGATTTGCCTTGAGCATTTCATTTCCCAGTATTCCTAACTCCAGTTTAAACTTAGCTTTTTCCAAACTATTCTATCATTCACCTTACAGCATTCATTGCTCCTAGAGATGTACCTGACTTTTGATTTTTTTAAGGGGTGTGTCGGCTAATTATAACTAACAACTCTATACTTTACCAGTCTTACATAGATGATTTTTTGATCAGGAAAAAAAATATGCTTTCTTGCAGATCATTGCAGAAATGTACAGCCCCAAATAAGACAAGCATCCTATCAAAACAGTGCTGCAATAATTAATCACAGAAATCTGCTTTCAGCTGTTTAATGACTTTTGACAACTCAATGTGTTTTGCGTATTAATTATACTATTTTAATAAAAGTTTCATTAGGAGTTGCAAAATCTGAATAACCAATAGAGGTGAGCCTGCCATAGCTCTCTATCTGTAGGTGTAGCCAATATTTAGGTTGAATATGTATTCCCCATTGATACTTGCAGTCTGTAAGGTGCTCTATTAAGCTGCCTTTTCCTGATGAGTGTTATTCCCAGCCCTGGAAGCTGACACCCTCCTGGGATGCCCTGGGAACAGCTGGTCAAGGTCCCATTTTTCAAAGTTACTGGGGTTGCATGGCTTGTGGCCATTCGTCTGTGCAACCTCGTTTGTATGGATTTTAGCTTTCAATCACACACACTGCCCTGGTGGATCAGGATGGGTTTGTCCACATTGTGGGCGGGATTCATTATGAGTTTCAGCTTCCACAAAGATCAATAATGCCTGCACTACTTACTAGCTCACAGCACATAACATGTCACTTACTCAACTCAGGTATAACACAGAAGAGTAGAAAAGATGTTTTACACTCACCTTAAAGTGTGCGTTTACACTGCAATGCAAATGGTGGGGCATGCATTCAGTGGAATGCAGTGTGAAAGTGTGCCAGTCAGTAACTGGAGAAAAAGGTCCAGAAGTAAACCAGACAGTTAAAGGGGGCACTTCTTCTGACCCAGATTTATTATTTCAGTTTGTTAAAAAATTTTTTTACAACCTTTAGGTTTAACTTAGTATTCTGAAGAGAAGTGAATATTAACCTAGGAAATATGCCCTTTAAAAGCACAAGTACAACTAACACCAGGGTTTCCTTAACATGCTCAAGCAAACCCCAATACTCAACCTCTTTTTACTGTTAGCAATGAGTCACCTCTTATTGACTGAACTTATTACCTATTCAAGGAACAAGCAGCAAGAAAATTTCATTTGTTTATCTCCTAAAGTGACAAAATCATGTTGCTTATCAATAAGAAATAAATTAAGCATGATTAAAAATATAAAGATAACTTTGCTACTGTGCACATTCTTTTAAACGTATTTCATGAAAGCTTATGTTTTCCATGTAAAAAGACTTTGTCAGAATACAAATAAAGCCAAGAAGTAATATTTTACATTGGATCAGACAGCATTTAAAATTCTGGTTTGGTTCATTAACATGACCCACTCTGTTGGACTAGATGTACTACCAGCTGCTTTACTAACTGCAGAAGCTGCCATCTTGAACAAGCTAATTTAATCACTGTAGTGTGTGTATCATGAAAAATGTAGACTATTCTAAGAGTACAGTCCATACACATATATAGTCCAGAGATGGCATATAAATAAAGGGCAAAGAATAGTGGAGTGACATTTGTAGTACCTATGAGGTGCTACATTGCCAGGCTACACTCAAATTATGTGTTTTAACTGGAACATTTTAGTTATGTGTTTTTCCATTTCCCAATTTTTAGTAGTGTTTGAAACAAATATATTGAAATATCAATATTTCATGCGGCATTTTAGATTGGAAGTACACTTCTGAAGTGAATTTCCACTATCGATACTGTGATCCACTTTATTAAATCCATAAACTGGATTCCTTTTAGAGGGAGCTAAATTAAAGGGCTTGGTCTAGTCTACAGGACCAGACTAGACTTAATCTTCAGTAAACCCTTTTAAAATGTATACTGTGTACAGGCTATGTCTTCAGAAAAAAAAATTTTCCTCTTCAGATATTAGGCTATAATTCTTGTCAATTTGCACACAGATTTCTTTCTTTGGAATTATGTTCTACAAAAAGATGCCATAAAGCACAATGATCCATTATAACTTACCTTCATTGAAGCATTTTTCCAGCTGCAGCTGAAAAAACATTTCACTGTCAAAGAATGACATTTTAAAGTGGTATCTTGCATCTCACCATAGATACATGCCCTAGTTCCCTAACAATATGTTTTATAGAATGTGGTCTACTCAGTTCATTTTATTCTTTCTCTTTTACCAGGTTAAAGCAGCAAAGATTACAGAGAACTACCATTTTTTAAATACATTTCAATAAAATGAATATATTTTAATTTTAAATTACAATGTTAACTACAGTGGAGGTTAAGTAGAATGAAAACTTCAGCCTTGGCTTCTCTGGTGACCTCTTTATGATTCAGTGTTCTGGACTGCGTAAGACATGCCGGTGTTGTGAGTTTTACTTCATTCTACATCTAGCCTGGTCCCATTAACTATATTTCTGTAAGTTTTCATGTTGATTAACAAAGAGAAAGGGCTGGAGCACCTTTCTGATGGAGACAGGCTGAGAGAGTAGAGTTTGTTTAGGCTGGACAACAGAAGGCACAGGGGAGGCCTTACAGAAGACTTCCAGTACAGTAAAGGGGGCCTACAGGAAATCTGGAGAGGGACTTTTTACAATAGCATGTAGTAACAGGACAAGGGGACATGGCTTTAAACTGAAAGAGGGTAAATTTGCGACAGCATACTGTTGGATTTCTGGTCTGCAAGCACACATTGCCAACTCATGTTGAGCTTCTCATCAACCAGCACCCCCAAGTCCTTCTCCTCAGGGCTGCTCTCAATCCATTCTCTGCCCAGCCAGTAGTTGTATTTGGGATTGCTTTGACCCAGGTGTAGGACCTTGCACTTGGCCTTGTTGAACTTCATGAGGCTTGCACTGGCCCACCTCTCAAGCCTGTGAAGGTCCTTCTGGATGGCATTCCTCCCCTCCAGTATGTTGACCACATCACACAGCTTCGTGACATTGACCAATTTGCTAAGCGTGCACTCAATTCCTCTGTCTATGCTGCCATCAGAAATGTTAAACAGCTCTGGTCCTAGTACTGGTCCCTGAGGAACACTGCTCATCACATCTCTAGTTCTATATTGAGCCATTGACCAGCCAATTCCTTGTCCACTGAGAAGTTCCTTAGATGATCTCGAACTTGAACTTCTCCTGCAACAGGAGTGATATTCACTGATAATTATTTATAGATATTTATAAAGAAATGCTTCATGGTATAAATATAAATTACAGGAAAGAATAATTTACCAAAAAAATGCAGAAGAGGGATTTGGGACTGATCCCTTTAATCTTCTCTGATGTTTTGGGTCTTTGCACTCACCAAGACATACTGAAATAAGATAAATGATTTTTTTTTGTCTTTGTATTTATTGTCTGTATTAACTTTGACTGATCTATGTCACAGATAAGCATTTTCACACACACAAAAAACGTGTCAATCTTGTCAAATGTTGTTGGGCATTTACTCATTGGAAGATATTTTTGTTTATCTTTCCAGGAGGTGAAGGATCAAATATAACTCCTGATATTCTCAAGTTTTATGTATAGAATAACTTTGCTTAACTTGATTTAATTCTTTTGCTGTTCTGGCCATGCAGTGGGGATTCTGATAATAGGCTGAGGAAACATGTGCTGCCTCCCCAGAAACTCATTTCTGGGGCTTACCCATATTTCTGTTTCCAAGGCAATATGGTTTTGTTTAATGGACAGACTTGAAGCTAAGCATGTGTATATTTGTTTGTTTGTTTGTTTCCATAATGAAGCTTGGATATATCTCCTGAGAAAGGAAAACTCCCTCTAGCTTCTCCAGTTACTTAATGGTTTTTGTTTACCAGGGTGTGATTAGTTTTAATTTTTCCTAAAATATGTCTATTTTGTTTTTAAATATTGTAATGAATATTTTTGGTATGTAAGAATAATAATAGATTTTGTTTCAAGACGCAGAGGTGCCCCGGTTACCTATCCAACAACATGAATAATATAATTTTTATCTTATGGCTCATGTGCTCCAAGAATCATCTTCAATTAAACTTTCCTGAATGGTGTGAGCTCTGACAGCACAATACAAATAAAGAGATTTAGTAGGTAATCCACCCACTGGTATCATTCAAAATTTTAAAACATTTTGTGCTTCTGCTTTTGCTGTGATATTTACATTACCTTTCCACACAGGAGAGTAAAATGGATCATTCTTGGAGTGAACAGAGAAGCCTGATGGAGGACTGGGGAAAAGGCTACATTTTATAATTCATTATAACCATAGTACTTACATGCTTTTTTGACTAATAAAAGGACATTAAAAGCTAGATACTAAGCACATCAATTTTTAGGTAGCAGCAACTCAAAAAAAACGTTTAGGACACAAAGGGATGAACTAGAGTATGCATCCAGTAAATTAAAATGAAACAGATGTACCTTTGTTTTCATATAGCCTTGTTTGAAGACTTGCCAAACTTTAATGTAAGTTTGTATTAAGTTATAGTGAATATTTTTTAAGGTAGACAAGAAGTGAACTATGATACATTGGGAAGCAGAAGGGTGAAAAACATTCTACTAGCTAAATATATGATCTGTTATCATCCAGTTGTTTTGATTTTGCCAGGGTAGAAAGGAGAATTTTTTCAACCATGAAGCTAGACAGATTTCAAAACAATGCAAAATGGTTCTTCAGTCTCAATGCAGACTTGAGTATGTGTCACCAACACAGAGATGGTGACAGGAAGCCCTGTAGAAAAAAGATTAATGACACTAGAATTTACCAGCTTGGTGCTTACACTGCACTTTCAGTGTGCACGGACAAACTGTTTGTTTTCCCTTTTAGATTACTTACCACTGCTTGATTTACTGGGCAGCAGAGTGAAGACAAGTTTTTAAATAACTGTGGCATGGCTACCATTCTTCTCAGCAAGCAACTGAACTTCTTTTAGAGACTGAAAAAGATTACTTGTTCTGGGAAAATAATGCAATACTTCTTGCAAACAGAATTTTCTTCATGAAACATGACATTAGAGGATACTTCAGTTGCAGCTCACTCTGATTTTGGATATCTCCGAGATCCTTTGGCCATGAAGAAAAAAATCTACGAATAATAAAAGTATAGTTGGATGGATCCCTGAAAAATTAGAAAGGTACTAACATTTTTCATCTATTCAAGAATATATGTGCAAAAATCAAAATGGTTAATATTATTTTCACTGAGTTAAACAAGTTACCAAGAGCTCAGGAATTTCTAAATGGCTGTGGTACAAGAGGGCATGGGATGAAAATCTACTTGGTTATTCAATTGAAACCTCATTGATTTTAATTCAGATACAGTTGGGGAAATATATATAACTTGTGTAAAGGAAAGGCAAACTATTTTCTTCACATAATGTTATTACATATATAACTCCACTGATATTGAAGGACTCACACCATAATGAGTTTAATTCATTCTATTCTATTCTATTATAGGCTGTAAATCTTTTCAAAACAGTACAGCTTCAGGTTGTGCTCCTTCTTAGCAACCCCCGTCCCACTTAGTCTCATATTTGCACTTATAATGGGTTTTCTGAAGGAGCTGTCACTCCATCTGGACAAATCAAGCATTTTGATAAAACACTGCAAGCTTACCACTGCAGAAAAGTTTTAAAAACTGACATGATTTGAGACATTTTATCAGGCAGAGGGCTGTCTGTGACATGCTTCATAGTATGAAATCATCTTACCAATTACACAGAAATGATATTTAATCAATATCAACTCTTCTTCTTGATTGTGCTTGAAGACAATGTCAAGTTTATATTGTTCTAGGTATCAAACAGATCTTCCTTCAGAAATACTTACTCCATATGGACAAATGTGGGTGGTCTCCTGGGGGAGGAGCAGAGCTGATGGCCTCTGAGATTCCACTAATGAATCACCCAGAGAAAGTTAAACTTGGCATTTAAGCCAAGGTCATCCAAGATTTGACTTCGATATCATTTGCATAGCATGGAAACCAGGAAACTTACTTTTTAAATGGTTTTGCTTAGACTTCTCACAGTGGATGAGCAAATGTAAAATGAAGCGGCAGCAAGTGCCCCAGGCAAGCAAAAAAAAAAAAAAAAAAAGGACAAAAAGAGGTGCCATCAGCCTTTAGAGCACAGTCAAGAGGGTCATTTTCAAATGACCTACCAGGTTTCGAGCTCAAGTAAGGACAATGAAAATTGTGGTTTGCATGCTGTAAGGAAATGTATAAAGAACACAGCATGGCTTTCCTTAAACCTCTGCAATTTATTTACACAGTCGTAGGCTAGCTCCATTAGTCATGAGTGGCAGAGTAAAACAAAGCTGTACTGTATGTGGATGAAAGTATCTCTGTCAAATTAGTGTTAATATATCTAATTTTTAAAGGTCACTATGAGAAATTGCTGGATTGTCACCTGATTTCTCTTTTGGCTTTTTGTCTCAGCAACAAGATATCATGCCACTGGCAAAGACAATGATTTTATATTTTTACTATAATTTTCTTGTGAAAAATAATATCTTTTGTAGAAATAGTATAAGAGCAAAGTGTTTTCACTGCATTTGTCTACATAAGGCTTTCATGTTATCATCTAACAACATATTATCTAACATATTATCGGGGCCTGTATGTAATCATATCACTGCAGTACTGTGACTGACTCTCCAGCTGTTCCTTCTACTGGGGAGGAACAATTTTGTGGGCTTCCCCTCTAAACAGCTTCTTCCAGATGATGACACAAACTGAGAAGTCTAGGGCCAAGTTTGGCAAGCTATTCAACTTCTGTTAGGATGAATACATATTGTCTCAGAGTCAAAATGCAGCAAATAGAGCTCAGGACAACTTCAACTGTATTAAGATTATGCTGCTTCTCTGGAAAGTAT